>NW_027675579.1:55000-60000 GCF_965601325.2 Salmo salar | reverse complement strand
CTGTCTCCTAGAGATGAACGTGCTTTGGTGTGAAAAGCACAAATCAATCCCAGAACAACAGCAAAGGACCTTGTGAAGATGCTGGAGGAAACAGGTATAAAAGTATTTATATCCACAGTAAAACGAGTCCTATATCGACATAACCTGAAAGGCCGCTCAGCAGGGAAGAAGCCACTGCTCCAAAACCGCCATAAAAAAGCCAGACTACGGTTTGCGACTGCACATGGGGACAAAGATCGTACTTTTAGGAGAAATGTCCTCTGGTCTGATGAAACAAAAATAGAACTGTTTGGCCATAATGACCATCGTTATGTTTGGAGGAAAAAGGGGGAGGCTTGCAAGCCGAAGAACACCATCCCAACTGTGAAGCACGGGAGTGGCAGCATCATGTTGTGGGGGTGCTTTGCTGCAGGAGGGACTGGTGCACTTCACAAAATAGATGGCATCATAAGGGTGGAAAATGATGTGGATATATTGAAGCAACATCTCAAGACATCAGTCAGGAAGTTAAAGCGTGGTCACAAATGGGTCTTCCAAATGGACAATGACCCCAAGCAGACTTCCAAAGTTGTGGCAAAATGGCTTAATGACAACAAAGTCAAGGTATTGGAGCGGCCATCACAAAGCCCTGACCTCAATCCTATAGAAAATGTGTGGACAGAACTGCAAAAGCGTGTGCGAGCAAGGAGGCCTACAAACCTGACTCAGTTAGACCAGCTCTGTCAGGAGGAATGGGCCAAAATTCACCCAACTTATTGTGGGAAGCTTGTGGAAGACTACCCGAAACGTTTGACCCAAGTTAAACAATTTAAAAGGCAATGCTACCAAATACTAATTGAGTTGTAAACTTCTGACCTGCTGGGAATGTGATGAAATAAATAAAAGCTGAAATAAATCATTCTCTCTACTATTATTCTGACATTTCACATTCTGAAAATAAAGTGGTGATCCTAACTGACCTAAAACAGGGAATTTTTTACGAGGATTAAATGTCAGGAATTGTGAAAAACTGAGGTTAAATTGTATTTGGCTGAGGTGTATGTAAACTTCTGACTTCAAGTGTGTGTGTGTGTGTGTGTGTTGCCCCACTATGTTTCTCTCATGATTTCCCATGCTGTTGTCTCCAGCCTACGACCTGCCCCAGAGCCCCAACCAGGCCCAGCTGTTCTATGGTAACCTGAGTAAGGTGGTGTTGTCAGTGCTGGGAAGCACAGAGACCTTGGACTCTGGAAGGAGCGGCCTCCATGTCCAGCCATCGTTAGCTGTCACCAGGAGAGGTTCGGAGGCTGACAGGTACTAGGGAGAAATATCATACATTAAGGAAAGAACATAATCAAATTAAATGTATTTATAAAGCCCTTCTTACATCAGCTGATATCTCAAAGTGCTGTTACAGAAACCCAGCCTAAAACCCCCCCCCCCCCAAAACAGGAAGCAACTAACTAGCGTATAATCATATGAATGTTTTCCTCTAACACCTTATTTGGTTCCTAGAGTGTTTCTCTCTCTGCTTAGAACATACGGGCACTGTTTACACAGGCAGACCAATTCTGATCTTTTTCTGCCAATAATTGGGCACCCTGAGTAGATAGATGCAGTCAATGGCGGCTGTTTTCCCCCAGACACGGATAAAGTCTCTGTGAGTCCTAGACTAGAACATTTACTGAAAGGAGAATCTACATTTTGAAATGGCTTTTTAGTCCAGGACTACACTTCATCTGTGTCTGAGGAACCGGCCCCATCATGTCTGTAACAAATCTGATCCTGGTCCTCCAAACACATTCTGTTAAGGTATACTAACGGTATGATAAAGGGATAATTCTGTTAAGGTATACTAACGGTATGATAAAGGATAATTCTGTTAAGGTATACTAACGGTATGATAAAGGATAATTCTGTTAAGGTATACTAACGGTATGATAAAGGATAATTCTGTTAAGGTATACTAACGGTATGATAAAGGGATAATTCTGTTAAGGTATACTAACGGTATGATAAAGGATAATTCTGTTAAGGTATACTAACGGTATGATAAAGGGATAATTCTGTTAAGGTATACTAACGGTATGATAAAGGATAATTCTGTTTAAGGTATACTAACGGTATGATAAAGGATAATTCTGTTAAGGTATACTAAAGGATAATTCTGTTAAGGTATACTAACGGTATGATAAAGGATAATTCTGTTAAGGTATACTAACGGTATGATAAAGGATAATTCTGTTAAGGTATACTAACGGTATGATAAAGGGATAATTTGGGATTTTGTCAATGAGGCCCTTTTATTTACTTCCCCAGAGTCAGATGCCATTTGTATGTTTCATACGAGCGTTTTTGAAGGAATTCGCTTACTAGCGCAGTTGCTAACTAGCGCTAGCACAACGACTGGAAGTCTATGGGTAGCATGGTAGCATGCTAGCAGATACCCATTGACTTCTGGTCATTGCGCTAGTGCTAGTTAGCATTGGCTCCATACTGGACAGAGATTCATAAACATGTTATCCGCGAGTTCACCTGACTGGGGAAGGTGATACTGGGCCTTCAGAAAGTATTCACACCCCTGGACTTTTTTAACACATTTTGTTCTCTTCAAAACTATTTACACAACATACTCTAATGTCAAAGTGGAAGAAAAATTAAAACATTTTGTATAAAAGTTATAAAAAATAAAACACCATCTTGATTAGATAAGTGTTGAACCGAACCCCCCTGAGTCAATACATGTTAGAATCACCTTTGGCTGTGATTACAGCTGGGAGTGTTTCTGGGTAAAAGTCTCTAAGAGCGATTACTGCTGTGAGTGTTTCTGGGTAAAAGTCTCTAATATCGATTACTGCTGTGAGTGTTTCTGGGTAAAAGTCTCTAATATCGATTACTGCTGTGAGTGTTTCTGGGTAAATCTAAGAGCGATTACTGCTGTGAGTGTTTCTGGGTAAATCTAAGAGCGATTACTGCTGTGAGTGTTTCTGGGTAAATCTAAGAGCGATTACTGCTGTGAGTGTTTCTGGGTAAATCTAAGAGCGATTACTGCTGGGAGTGTTTCTGGGTAAATCTAAGAGCGATTACTGCTGTGAGTGTTTCTGGGTAAATCTAAGAGCGATTACTGCTGGGAGTGTTTCTGGGTAAATCTAAGAGCGATTACTGCTGGGAGTGTTTCTGGGTAAATCTAAGAGCGATTACTGCTGTGAGTGTTTCTGGGTAAATCTAAGAGCGATTACTGCTGTGAGTGTTTCTGGGTAAATCTAAGAGCGATTACTGCTGTGAGTGTTTCTGGGTAAATCTAAGAGCGATTACTGCTGTGAGTGTTTCTGGGTAAATCTAAGAGCGATTACTGCTGTGAGTGTTTCTGGGTAAATCTAAGAGCGTTCCAACACCTGGATTGTGCAACATTTGCCCCGTTCTTCTTCTTCGTGTTCTGTCAAATTGGTTGTTGATCATTGCTAGACAACCATTTTCAGGTCTTGTCATAAGATTTTTAAGCAGAATTGGGTCAAAACCGTAAACTTGGCCACTCAGGAACATTCACTGTCTTCTTGGTAAGTAACTCCAGTGTAGATTTGGCCTTGTGTTTTAGGTTATTGTCCTGCTGAAAGGTGAATTCATCTCCCAGTGTCTGGTGGGAAGCAGACTGAACCAGGGTTTCCTCTAGGACTTTGCCTGTGCTTAGCTCCATTCCATTTCTTTTTATCCTAAAGAACTCCCCAGTCCTTAACTATGACAAGCATACCCATAACATGATGCAGCCACCACCATGCTTAAAAATATGAAGTGGTACTCAGTGTGTTGTGTTGAATTTGCCCCAAACAACACTTTTTCTATTCAGGACAAAAAGTGAATTGCTTTGCCACATTTTATTTTGCAATTTTACTTTAGTGCCTCGTTGCAAACAGGATACATGTTTTGGAATATTTGTATTCTGTACAGGCTTCCTTCTTTTCACTCTGTCATTTAGGTTTCTATTGTGGAGTAACTACAATGTTGTTGATCCATCCTCAGTTATCTCCTATCACAGCCATTAAACTCTGTAACTGTTTTAAAAAGTCAACATTGGCCTCATGGTGAAATCCCTGAGCGGTTTCCTTCCTCTCCGGCAACTGAGTTAGGAAGGACGCCTATATCTTTGTAGTGACTGGGTGTATTGATACACCATCCAAAGTGTAATTAATAACTTCACCAAGCTCAAAGGGATATTCAATGTCTGCTTTTTGAAATTTTTACCCATCTACCAATAGGTGGCCTTTGCGAGACATTGGAAAACCTCCCTTTGTGGTTGAATCTGTGTTTGAAATTCACTGCTCGACTGAGGTACCTTTACAAATAGTTTCATGTGTGGGGGTACAGAGATGAGGTAGACATTCATAAATCATGTTAAACTCTATTATTGAACAGAGAGTGAGTCCGTCCAACTTTATTATGGGACTTGTTGAGCACATTTTTACTCCTGAACTTATTTAGTTTCCGTAACAAAGGGGTTGAATACTTATTGACTCGAGACATTTCAGCTTTTTTATTTTTTATTAATTTGTAAAAATGTCTAAACATCAATCCTCTTTGACATGATGGGGTGTTGTCTGAAGGCCAGTGACAAATCGAAATATTGTAAATATTAAAATCAGGCTGTAAGGCTCTGTAAATGGCTTTATTGACAAAATCCCAAAGTATCCTTTTAATGATTATATAACGTTGTAGTAGGGGTGTTAATGGTTATATAACTTTGTAGTGGGGGTGTTAATGGTTTTATATAGTTGTAGTAGGGGTGTTATACTAACAGTATGGTGTTAATGGTTATATAACGTTGTAGTAGGGGTGTTATACTAACAGTATGGTGTTAATGGTTATATAACGTTGTAGTAGGGGTATTAATGGTTATATAACGTTGTAGTAGGGGTGTTATACTAACAGTATGGTGTTGTAGTAGGGGTGTTATACTAACAGTATGGTGTTAATGGTTATATAACGTTGTAGTAATGGTGTTAATGGTTATATAACGTTGTAGTAGG
>NW_027675579.1:0-50000 GCF_965601325.2 Salmo salar | reverse complement strand
TGACTATATTACCAGGGGGGTTTTACCGGGTGACTATATTACCAGGGGGGTTTTACCGGGTGACTATATTACCAGGGGGGTTTTACCGGGTGACTATATTACCGGGGGGGTTTTACCGGGTGACTATATTACTAGGGGGGTGTTACCGGGTGACTATATTACTAGGGGGGTGTTACCGGGTGACTATATTACTAGGGGGGTGTTACCGGGTGACTATATTACTAGGGGGGTTTTACCGGGTGACTATATTACCAGGGGTGATAAACCAGGTGACTGTATTACTAGGGGGGGTTTACCAGGTGACTATATTACCAGGGGGGGTTTTACCGGGTGACTATATTACTAGGGGGGGTTTTACCGGGTGACTATATTACCAGGGGGGGTTTTACCGGGTGACTATATTACTAGGGGGGGTTTACCAGGTGACTATATTACTAGGGGGGTTTACCGGGTGACTATATTACCAGGGGGGTTTTACCGGGTGACTATATTACCAGGGGGGTTTTACCGGGTGACTATATTACCAGGGGGGTTTTACCGGGTGACTATATTACTGGGGGGGGGTTTACCGGGTGACTATATTACTAGGGGGGTTTTACCGGGTGACTATATTACTAGGGGGGTTTTACCGGGTGACTATATTACCAGGGGTGATAAACCAGGTGACTGTATTACTAGGGGGGGTTTACCAGGTGACTATATTACCAGGGGGGTTTTACCGGGTGACTATATTACTAGGGGGGTTTTACCGGGTGACTATATTACTGGGGGGGTTTTACCGGGTGACTATATTACTAGGGGGGTTTACCGGGTGACTATATTACTAGGGGGGATTTACCGGGTGACTATATTACCAGGGGGGTTTACCGGGTGACTATATTACCAGGGGGGTTTACCGGGTGACTATATTACCAGGGGGATTTTACCGGGTGACTATATTACTAGGGGGGGTTTACCGGGTGACTATATTACCAGGGGGGTTTTACCGGGTGACTATATTACTAGGGGGGTTTACCGGGTGACTATATTACTAGGGGGGTTTACCGGGTGACTATATTACTAGGGGGGGTTTACCGGGTGACTATATTACTAGGGGGGTTTACCGGGTGACTATATTACATGGGGGGTTTACCGGGTGACTATATTACTAGGGGGGTTTACCGGGTGACTATATTACTAGGGGGGTATTACCGGGTGACTATATTACTAGGGGGGTTTTACCGGGTGACTATATTACTAGGGGTGATAAACCGGGTGACTATATTACTAGGGGGGTTTACCGGGTGACTATATTACTAGGGGGGGTTTACCGGGTGACTATATTACTAGGGGGGTTTACCGGGTGACTATATTACCAGGGGGGGTTTACCGGGTGACTATATTACCAGGGGTGATAAACCATCGTTTTTGTTTTCCCAGGTCCCACCTCCAGATCCTCATCAGTCCTAATCCGTCCCTAGCAACCAGGACTTCCATGTTTCCATGGAGTGGCCAGATCTATGTCCAGTGTGACAATCAACAGAAGGTAGTGATGATGTAGTGGGGCCCCTCAATGTCTTGATGTGGTGGGGCCCCTCAATGTCTTGATGTGGTGGGGCCCCTCAATGTCTTGATGTGGTGGGGCCCCTCAATGTCTTGATGTGGTGGTGGGGCCCCTCAATGTCTTGATGTGGTGGTGGGGCCCCTCAATGTCTTGATGTGGTGGTGGGGCCCCTCAATGTCTTGATGTGGTGGTGGGGCCCCTCAATGTCTTGATGTGGTGGTGGGGCCCCTCAATGTCTTGATGTGGTGGTGGGGCCCCTCAATGTCTTGATGTGGTGGTGGGGCCCCTCAATGTCTTGATGTGGTGGTGGGGCCCCTCAATGTCTTGATGTGGTGGTGGGGCCCCTCAATGTCTTGATGTGGTGGTGGGGCCCCTCAATGTCTTGATGTGGTGGTGGGGTCCCCCTCAATGTCTTGATGTGGTGGTGGGGCCCCCCTCAATGTCTTGATGTGGTGGTGGGGCCCCCCTCAATGTCTTGATGTGGTGGTGGGGCCCCCCTCAATGTCTTGATGTGGTGGTGGGGCCCCCCTCAATGTCTTGATGTGGTGGTGGGGCCCCCCTCAATGTCTTGATGTGGTGGTGGGGCCCCCCTCAATGTCTTGATGTGGTGGTGGGGCCCCCCTCAATGTCTTGATGTGGTGGTGGGGCCCCCCTCAATGTCTTGATGTGGTGGTGGGGCCCCCCTCAATGTCTTGATGTGGTGGTGGGGCCCCTCAATGTCTTGATGTGGTGGTGGGGTCCCCCTCAATGTCTTGACGTGGTGGTGGGGCCCCCCTCAAGGTCTTGACGTGGTGGTGGGGCCCCCCTCAATGTCTTGATGTGGTGGTGGGGCCCCCCTCAATGTCTTGATGTGGTGGTGGGGCCCCCCTCAATGTCTTGATGTGGTGGTGGGGCCCCCCTCAATGTCTTGACGTGGTGGTGGGGCCCCCCTCAATGTCTTGACGTGGTGGTGGGGCCCCCCTCAATGTCTTGATGTTATTTTCTCTCCTCCTGCTGTCCAGTTCATCAAAATCCAGATTCGTCAGGACCTGGCTCTGGATGTATCAACCGTCCCATCAGACCAGAGCCTGGCCCCCCTTCCCCCTCAGACTGCTAGCCCCATGCCCACCACCATGCTGCCCCCATCAGACCGGAGCCTGGCCCCCCTTCCCCCTCAGACTGCTAGCCCCATGCCCACCACCATGCTGCCCCCTGCAGACCAACCCCCCCAGACCCAGACGGCTCCAGCCACGGTAGAGATCAGTAACCGCACCATCGTGTTTCCTGCCACGCCCTCAGGAGACGCCTCAGGTAGGAGACAATCTCTGACTCTCAGCGTTACTGGGACATGTCTATAATCCCAGCGCTGGGACACGTCTATAATCCCAGCGTTTGGACACGTCTATAATCCCAGCGTTTGGACACGTCTATAATCCCAGCGCTGGGACACGTCTATAATCCCAGCGCTGGGACACGTCTATAATCCCAGCGCTGGGACACGTCTATAATCCCAGCGTTGGGACACGTCTATAATCCCAGCGTTGGGACACGTCTATAACCCCAGCGTTGGGACACGTCTATAATCCCAGCGTTTGGACACGTCTATAATCCCAGCGCTGGGACACGTCTATAATCCCAGCGTTTGGACACGTCTATAATCCCAGCGCTGGGACACGTCTATAATCCCAGCGCTGGGACACGTCTATAATCCCAGCGTTGGGACACGTCTATAATCCCAGCGCTGGGACACGTCTATAATCCCAGCGCTGGGACACGTCTATAATCCCAGCGCTGGGACACGTCTATAATCCCAGCGTTTGGACACGTCTATAATCCCAGCGTTTGGACACGTCTATAATCTATGACTCCCAGCATTACTCAGTTTTGGGACATGTCTATAATCCCAGTGTTGGGACACGTCTATAATCCCAGCGTTGGGACACGTCTATAATCCCAGCGTTGGGACACGTCTATAATCCCAGCGTTGGGACACGTCTATAATCCCAGCGTTGGGACACGTCTATAATCCCAGCGTTGGGACACGTCTATAATCCCAGCGTTGGGACACGTCTATAATCCCAGCGTTGGGACACGTCTATAATCCCAGCGCTGGGACACGTCTATAATCTCTGGAGTTTGCCGTTACCAGTCAATAGCCCCGTTTCCCCTCTAGATAATACGAAATGCTGTGTGTGTTCGTGAAGAATGTTCCAGTGTTTTGACCTACGAGGCCGTCTCTTCCTTCGTCAGAGTCCTCTGTGGAGGTGGAGAATAGAGGACAACAGGTGAGGTGGTACCTGTCTTCCTTCGCCCCTCCCTATGTAAAGGGGGTGGACAGCAGTGGGGATGTGTACCGGGCCACCTACACAGCTTTCAGGTGTCCCCGAGTCTCTGGAATCCTGGGAGCTAACGACAAGATGCAGGTGAATTATCCCATCTCTACCCCCTACCAATGGCTTTATTAGGGGGGTTACTGACCACCCAGCTTTACCCAGTCACACCCCTGGTCCCAGAACATACCTTTATTAGGGGGGGTTACTGACCACCCAGCTTTACCCAGTCACACCCCTGGTCCCAGAACATACCTTTATTAGGGGGGGTTACTGACCACCCAGCTTTACCCAGTCACACCCCTGGTCCCAGAACATACCTTTATTAGGGGGGGGTTACTGACCACCCAGCTTTACCCAGTCACACCCCTGGTCCCAGAACATACCTTTATTAGGGGGGGTTACTGACCACCCAGCTTTACCCAGTCACACCCCTGGTCCCAGAACATACCTTTATTAGGGGGGGGTTACTGACCACCCAGCTTTACCCAGTCACACCCCTGGTCCCAGAACATACCTTTATTAGGGGGGGGTTACTGACCACCCAGGTTTACCCAGTCACACCCCTGGTCCCAGAACATACCTTTATTAGGGGGGGGTTACTGACCACCCAGCTTTACCCAGTCACACCCCTGGTCCCAGAACATACCTTTATTAGGGGGGGTTACTGACCACCCAGCTTTACCCAGTCACACCCCTGGTCCCAGAACATACCTTTATTAGGGGGGTTACTGACCACCCAGCTTGACCCAGTCACACCCCTGGTCCCAGAACATACCTTTATTAGGGGGGTTACTGACCACCCAGCTTTACCCAGTCACACCCCTGGTCCCAGAACATACCTTTATTAGGGGGGGGTTACTGACCACCCAGCTTTACCCAGTCACACCCCTGGTCCCAGAACATACCTTTATTAGGGGGGGGTTACTGACCACCCAGCTTTACCCAGTCACACCCCTGGTCCCAGAACATACCTTTATTAGGGGGGGGTTACTGACCACCCAGCTTTACCCAGTCACACCCCTGGTCCCAGAACATACCTTTATTAGGGGGGGGTTACTGACCACCCAGCTTTACCCAGTCACACCCCTGGTCCCAGAACATACCTTTATTAGGGGGGGGTTACTGACCACCCAGCTTTACCCAGTCACACCCCTGGTCCCAGAACATACCTTTATTAGGGGGGTTACTGACCACCCAGCTTTACCCAGTCACACCCCTGGTCCCAGAACATACCTTTATTAGGGGGGGGGGGTTACTGACCACCCAGCTTTACCCAGTCACACCCCTGGTCCCAGAACATACCTTTATTAGGGGGGGGGGTTACTGACCACCCAGCTTTACCCAGTCACACCCCTGGTCCCAGAACATACCTTTATTAGGGGGGGTTACTGACCACCCAGCTTTACCCAGTCACACCCCTGGTCCCAGAACATACCTTTATTAGGGGGGGTTACTGACCACCCAGCTTTACCCAGTCACACCCCTGGTCCCAGAACATACCTTTATTAGGGGGTTACTGACCACCCAGCTTTACCCAGTCACACCCCTGGTCCCAGAACATACCTTTATTAGGGGGGGTTACTGACCACCCAGCTTTACCCAGTCACACCCCTGGTCCCAGAACATACCTTTATTAGGGGGGGTTACTGACCACCCAGCTTTACCCAGTCACACCCCTGGTCCCAGAACATACCTTTATTAGGGGGGGTTACTGACCACCCAGCTTTACCCAGTCACACCCCTGGTCCCAGAACATACCTTTATTAGGGGGGTTACTGACCACCCAGCTTTACCCAGTCACACCCCTGGTCCCAGAACATACCTTTATTAGGGGGTTACTGACCACCCAGCTTTACCCAGTCACACCCCTGGTCCCAGAACATACCTTTATTAGGGGGTTACTGACCACCCAGCTTTACCCAGTCACACCCCTGGTCCCAGAACATACCTTTATTAGGGGGTTATTGACCACCCAGCTTTACCCAGTCACACCCCTGGTCCCAGAACATACCTTTATTAGGGTTACTGACCACCCAGCTTTACCCAGTCACACCCCTGGTCCCAGAACATACCTTTATTAGGGTTACTGACCACCCAGCTTTACCCAGTCACACCCCTGGTCCCAGAACATACCTTTATTAGGGGGTTACTGACCACCCAGCTTTACCCAGTCACACCCCTGGTCCCAGAACATACCTTTATTAGGGTTACTGACCACCCAGCTTTACCCAGTCACACCCCTGGTCCCAGAACATACCTTTATTAGGGGGGTTACTGACCACCCAGCTTTACCCAGTCACACCCCTGGTCCCAGAACATACCTTTATTAGGGGGTTACTGACCACCCAGCTTTACCCAGTCACACCCCTGGTCCCAGAACATACCTTTATTAGGGGGGGTTACTGACCACCCAGCTTTACCCAGTCACACCCCTGGTCCCAGAACATACCTTTATTAGGGGGGGTTACTGACCACCCAGCTTTACCCAGTCACACCCCTGGTCCCAGAACATACCTTTATTAGGGTTACTGACCACCCAGCTTTACCCAGTCACACCCCTGGTTCCAGAACATACCTTTATTAGGGGGTTACTGACCACCCAGCTTTACCCAGTCACACCCCTGGTCCCAGAACATACCTTTATTAGGGTTACTGACCACCCAGCTTTACCCAGTCACACCCCTGGTCCCAGAACATACCTTTATTAGGGGGTTACTGACCACCCAGCTTTACCCAGTCACACCCCTGGTCCCAGAACATACCTTTATTAGGGTTACTGACCACCCAGCTTTACCCAGTCACACCCCTGGTCCCAGAACACACCTTTATTAGGGGGTTACTGACCACCCAGCTTTACCCAGTCACACCCCTGGTCCCAGAACATACCTTTATTAGGGTTACTGACCACCCAGCTTTACCCAGTCACACCCCTGGTCCCAGAACATACCTTTATTAGGGGGGTTACTGACCACCCAGCTTGACCCAGTCACACCCCTGGTCCCAGAACATACCTTTATTAGGGGGGTTACTGACCACCCAGCTTTACCCAGTCACACCCCTGGTCCCAGAACATACCTTTATTAGGGGGGGGTTACTGACCACCCAGCTTTACCCAGTCACACCCCTGGTCCCAGAACATACCTTTATTAGGGGGGGTTACTGACCACCCAGCTTTACCCAGTCACACCCCTGGTCCCAGAACATACCTTTATTAGGGGGGGGTTACTGACCACCCAGCTTTACCCAGTCACACCCCTGGTCCCAGAACATACCTTTATTAGGGGGGGGTTACTGACCACCCAGCTTTACCCAGTCACACCCCTGGTCCCAGAACATACCTTTATTAGGGGGGTTACTGACCACCCAGCTTTACCCAGTCACACCCCTGGTCCCAGAACATACCTTTATTAGGGGGGGGGGTTACTGACCACCCAGCTTTACCCAGTCACACCCCTGGTCCCAGAACATACCTTTATTAGGGGGGGTTACTGACCACCCAGCTTTACCCAGTCACACCCCTGGTCCCAGAACATACCTTTATTAGGGGGGGTTACTGACCACCCAGCTTTACCCAGTCACACCCCTGGTCCCAGAACATACCTTTATTAGGGGGGGTTACTGACCACCCAGCTTTACCCAGTCACACCCCTGGTCCCAGAACATACCTTTATTAGGGGGGGTTACTGACCACCCAGCTTTACCCAGTCACACCCCTGGTCCCAGAACATACCTTTATTAGGGGGGTTACTGACCACCCAGCTTTACCCAGTCACACCCCTGGTCCCAGAACATACCTTTATTAGGGGGTTACTGACCACCCAGCTTTACCCAGTCACACCCCTGGTCCCAGAACATACCTTTATTAGGGGGGGTTACTGACCACCCAGCTTTACCCAGTCACACCCCTGGTCCCAGAACATACCTTTATTAGGGGGGGTTACTGACCACCCAGCTTTACCCAGTCACACCCCTGGTCCCAGAACATACCTTTATTAGGGGGGGTTACTGACCACCCAGCTTTACCCAGTCACACCCCTGGTCCCAGAACATACCTTTATTAGGGGGTTACTGACCACCCAGCTTTACCCAGTCACACCCCTGGTCCCAGAACATACCTTTATTAGGGGGTTACTGACCACCCAGCTTTACCCAGTCACACCCCTGGTCCCAGAACATACCTTTATTAGGGGGTTACTGACCACCCAGCTTTACCCAGTCACACCCCTGGTCCCAGAACATACCTTTATTAGGGGGTTATTGACCACCCAGCTTTACCCAGTCACACCCCTGGTCCCAGAACATACCTTTATTAGGGTTACTGACCACCCAGCTTTACCCAGTCACACCCCTGGTCCCAGAACATACCTTTATTAGGGTTACTGACCACCCAGCTTTACCCAGTCACACCCCTGGTCCCAGAACATACCTTTATTAGGGGGTTACTGACCACCCAGCTTTACCCAGTCACACCCCTGGTCCCAGAACATACCTTTATTAGGGTTACTGACCACCCAGCTTTACCCAGTCACACCCCTGGTCCCAGAACATACCTTTATTAGGGGGGTTACTGACCACCCAGCTTTACCCAGTCACACCCCTGGTCCCAGAACATACCTTTATTAGGGGGTTACTGACCACCCAGCTTTACCCAGTCACACCCCTGGTCCCAGAACATACCTTTATTAGGGGGGGTTACTGACCACCCAGCTTTACCCAGTCACACCCCTGGTCCCAGAACATACCTTTATTAGGGGGGGTTACTGACCACCCAGCTTTACCCAGTCACACCCCTGGTCCCAGAACATACCTTTATTAGGGTTACTGACCACCCAGCTTTACCCAGTCACACCCCTGGTCCCAGAACATACCTTTATTAGGGTTACTGACCACCCAGCTTTACCCAGTCACACCCCTGGTCCCAGAACATACCTTTATTAGGGGGGGTTACTGACCACCCAGCTTTACCCAGTCACACCCCTGGTCCCAGAACATACCTTTATTAGGGGGGGGGTTACTGACCACCCAGCTTTACCCAGTCACACCCCTGGTCCCAGAACATACCTTTATTAGGGGGGGGTTACTGACCACCCAGCTTTACCCAGTCACACCCCTGGTCCCAGAACATACCTTTATTAGGGGGGGTTACTGACCACCCAGCTTTACCCAGTCACACCCCTGGTCCCAGAACATACCTTTATTAGGGGGGGGTTACTGACCACCCAGCTTTACCCAGTCACACCCCTGGTCCCAGAACATACCTTTATTAGGGGGGGTTACTGACCACCCAGCTTTACCCAGTCACACCCCTGGTCCCAGAACATACCTTTATTAGGGGGGGTTACTGACCACCCAGCTTTACCCAGTCACACCCCTGGTCCCAGAACATACCTTTATTAGGGGGTTACTGACCACCCAGCTTTACCCAGTCACACCCCTGGTCCCAGAACATACCTTTATTAGGGGGTTACTGACCACCCAGCTTTACCCAGTCACACCCCTGGTCCCAGAACATACCTTTATTAGGGGGTTACTGACCACCCAGCTTTACCCAGTCACACCCCTGGTCCCAGAACATACCTTTATTAGGGGGTTATTGACCACCCAGCTTTACCCAGTCACACCCCTGGTCCCAGAACATACCTTTATTAGGGTTACTGACCACCCAGCTTTACCCAGTCACACCCCTGGTCCCAGAACATACCTTTATTAGGGTTACTGACCACCCAGCTTTACCCAGTCACACCCCTGGTCCCAGAACATACCTTTATTAGGGGGTTACTGACCACCCAGCTTTACCCAGTCACACCCCTGGTCCCAGAACATACCTTTATTAGGGTTACTGACCACCCAGCTTTACCCAGTCACACCCCTGGTCCCAGAACATACCTTTATTAGGGGGGTTACTGACCACCCAGCTTTACCCAGTCACACCCCTGGTCCCAGAACATACCTTTATTAGGGGGTTACTGACCACCCAGCTTTACCCAGTCACACCCCTGGTCCCAGAACATACCTTTATTAGGGGGGGTTACTGACCACCCAGCTTTACCCAGTCACACCCCTGGTCCCAGAACATACCTTTATTAGGGGGGGTTACTGACCACCCAGCTTTACCCAGTCACACCCCTGGTCCCAGAACATACCTTTATTAGGGGTTACTGACCACCCAGCTTTACCCAGTCACACCCCTGGTCCCAGAACATACCTTTATTAGGGTTACTGACCACCCAGCTTTACCCAGTCACACCCCTGGTCCCAGAACATACCTTTATTAGGGGGGGTTACTGACCACCCAGCTTTACCCAGTCACACCCCTGGTCCCAGAACATACCTTTATTAGGGGGGGGGTTACTGACCACCCAGCTTTACCCAGTCACACCCCTGGTCCCAGAACATACCTTTATTAGGGGGGGGTTACTGACCACCCAGCTTTACCCAGTCACACCCCTGGTCCCAGAACATACCTTTATTAGGGGGGGTTACTGACCACCCAGCTTTACCCAGTCACACCCCTGGTCCCAGAACATACCTTTATTAGGGGGGGGGTTACTGACCACCCAGCTTTACCCAGTCACACCCCTGGTCCCAGAACATACCTTTATTAGGGGGGGGGTTACTGACCACCCAGCTTTACCCAGTCACACCCCTGGTCCCAGAACATACCTTTATTAGGGGGGGTTACTGACCACCCAGCTTTACCCAGTCACACCCCTGGTCCCAGAACATACCTTTATTAGGGGGGGTTACTGACCACCCAGCTTTACCCAGTCACACCCCTGGTCCCAGAACATACCTTTATTAGGGGGGGTTACTGACCACCCAGCTTTACCCAGTCACACCCCTGGTCCCAGAACATACCTTTATTAGGGGGGTTACTGACCACCCAGCTTTACCCAGTCACACCCCTGGTCCCAGAACATACCTTTATTAGGGGGGGTTACTGACCACCCAGCTTTACCCAGTCACACCCCTGGTCCCAGAACATACCTTTATTAGGGTTACTGACCACCCAGCTTTACCCAGTCACACCCCTGGTCCCAGAACATCATCTCTCCTCCTGTTGATGTCCTCCTGTCTCCTCCTGTTGGTGTCCTCCTGTCTCCCCTCCTCCTGTCTCCTCTCCTCCTGTCTCCTCTCCTCCTGTCTCCCCTCCTCCTGTTGGTGTCCTCCTGTCTCCTCCTGTTGATGTCCTCTCTCCTCCTGTCTCCTCCAGGTGCCCATCACCTTCTTGCCGAGGGACCGAGGGGACTATGCTCAGTTCTGGGACCTGGAGTGTCACCCAGTGGCTGAGCCTCAGCACAAGACCAGGATCCGCTTCCAGCTCTGTGGCACTGTGGGTAGACTGTTATAGGACATCATTATACTGCCAGGAGTCGGTCTGTAGACTGTTATAGGACATCATTATACTGCCAGGAGACTGTTATAGGACATCATTATTCTGCCAGGAGACTGTTATAGGACATCATTATTCTGCCAGGAGTCGGTCTGTAGACTGTTATAGGACATCATTATACTGCCAGGAGACTTGTTATAGGACATCATTATACTGCCAGGAGTCGGTCTGTAGACTGTTATAGGACATCATTATACTGCCAGGAGACTGTTATAGGACATCATTATACTGCCAGGGGACTGTTATAGGACATCATTATACTGCCAGGACGCGGTCTGTAAAGGTAGACGGTCTGTAAAGGTAGACTGTTATAGGACATCATTATACTGCCAGGAGTCGGTCTGTAGACTGTTATAGGACATCATTATACTGCCAGGACACGGTCTGTAGACTGTTATAGGACATCATTATACTGTCAGGAGACTGTTATAGGACATCATTATACTGTCAGGAGACTGTCTGTATGTAGACTGTTATAGGACATCATTATACTGCCAGGAGTCGGTCTGTAGACTGTTATAGGACATCATTATACTGCCAGGAGACTGTTATAGGACATCATTATACTGTCAGGAGACTGTCTGTATGTAGACTGTTATAGGACATCATTATACTGCCAGAAGGCGGTCTGTAGACTGTTATAGGACATCATTATACTGCCAGGAGACGGTCTGTAAAGGTAGACTGTTATAGGGCATCATTATACTGCCAGGAGTCGGTCTGTAGACTGTTATAGGACATCATTATACTGCCAGGAGACTGTTATAGGACATCATTATACTGCCAGAAGGCGGTCTGTAAAGGTAGACTGTTATAGGGCATCATTATACTGCCAGGAGACGGTCTGTAAAGGTAGACTGTTATAGGGCATCATTATACTGCCAGGAGTCGGTCTGTAGACTGTTATAGGACATCATTATACTGCCAGGAGACTGTCTGTAGACTGTTATAGGACATCATTATACTGCCAGGAGACTGTTATAGGACATCATTATACTGCCAGGGGACGGTCTGTAGACTGTTATAGGACATCATTATACTGCCAGGAGACTATAGGACATCATTATACTGCCAGGACACGGTCTGTAGACTGTTATAGGACATCATTATACTGCCAGGACACGGTCTGTAGACTGTTATAGGACATCATTATACTGCCAGGAGACTGTCTGTAGACTGTTATAGGACATCATTATACTGCCAGGAGACGGTCTGTAAAGGGAGACGGTCTGTAAAGGGAGACGGTCTGTAAAGGGAGACGGTCTGTAAAGGGAGACGGTCTGTAAAGGGAGACGGTCTGTAAAGGGAGACGGTCTGTAAAGGGAGACGGTCTGTAAAGGGAGACGGTCTGTAAAGGGAGACGGTCTGTAAAGGGAGACGGTCTGTAAAGGAACATCATCATACTGCAGGGTGACTTCCTGCTTTACAGAAGTCTTCCCAATGTGATCGAGCCTCAACTAGCAGACGGATGAAGGGAAAGTTTAAAGTCGTTTTTATTAGGCACCAAACAGGAAACTCATTCCAACAGGAAGGGACTGGATTTGTCGTTTGGATATGGTGTCCCCTAATGAATATGACCCTGTTGCTTTAACGGTGGCATGGAGGGTGGTGGTGGAGGGTGATGATGATGATGATGGTGTTTTTCAGGGTGTGAAGGTTGGTCCAGCGGCGGCTCCTCAGGAAGCAGACTGTTCTCTGGTGAAGACTGAAGCCTTTAAGACCAGGAGAAGACCTGACCCGGTCGCTGATGGGGGCATGACTGGGTGAGGACTGGCCCTCAGGTCACCCTAGTGAGGACTGGCCCTCAGGTCCCCCTAGTGAGGACTGGGTGAGGACTGGCCCTCAGGTCACCCTAGTGAGGACTGGCCCTCAGGTCACCCTAGTGAGGACTGGCCCTCAGGTCCCCCTAGTGAGGACTGGGTGAGGACTGGCCCTCAGGTCCCCCTAGTGAGGACTGGCCCTCAGGTCCCCCTAGTGAGGACTGGCCCTCAGGTCCCCCTAGTGAGGACTGGCCCTCAGGTCCCCCTAGTGAGGACTGGCCCTCAGGTCTCACTGGGTGAGGACTGGCCCTCAGGTCCCCCTAGTGAGGACTGGCCCTCAGGTCTCACTGGGTGAGGACTGGCCCTCAGGTCCCCCTAGTGAGGACTGGCCCTCAGGTCCCCCTAGTGAGGACTGGCCCTCAGGTCCCCCTAGTGAGGACTGGCCCTCAGGTCCCCCTAGTGAGGACTGGCCCTCAGGTCTCACTGGGTGAGGACTGGCCCTCAGGTCTGACTGGGTGAGGACTGGCCCTCAGGTCTCACTGGGTGAGGACTGGCCCTCAGGTCTCACTGGGTGAGGACTGGCCCTCAGGTCCCACTGGGTGAGGACTGGCCCTCAGGTCCCACTGGGTGAGGACTGGCCCTCAGGTCCCACTGGGTGAGGACTGGCCCTCAGGTCCCACTGGGTGAGGACTGGCCCTCAGGTCCCACTGGGTGAGGACTGGCCCTCAGGTCCCACTGGGTGAGGACTGGCCCTCAGGTCTCACTGGGTGAGGACTGGCCCTCAGGTCCCACTGGGTGAGGACTGGCCCTCAGGTCCCACTGGGTGAGGACTGGCCCTCAGGTCTCACTGGGTGAGGACTGGCCCTCTGGTCCCACTGGGTGAGGACTGGCCCTCAGGTCCCACTGGGTGAGGACTGGCCCTCAGGTCCCACTGGGTGAGGACTGGCCCTCAGGTCCCACTGGGTGAGGACTGGCCCTCAGGTCTCACTGGGTGAGGACTGGGTGAGGACTGGCCCTCAGGTCTCACTGGGTGAGGACTGGGTGAGGACTGGCCCTCAGGTCTCACTAGTGATGAATAGAAAAACAAGGTCAATCCTCCACAGTCCAGAGCACAGTGGAGGATGAATCACAAAACAGGGAGCACTAGTTAGCCAGCTAGTTAGCCAGCTAGTTAGCCAGCTAGTTAGCCAGCTGACTGACTATCTGGTTAACATTCAGATATAGCTCTTGATTTGTTCTGAAGAATAAGTGGTCAGGAAGCTCAGAGCCCCGTGGAGGAGGAAGGTCCAGGTAGATGCTCAGGAAGCTCGAAGGTCCAGGTAGATGTTCAGGAAGCTCAGAGCCCCATGGAGGAGGAAGGTTCAGGTAGCTCAGAGCCCCATGGAGGAGGAAGGTCCAGGTAGATGTTCAGGAAGCTCAGAGCCCCATGGAGGAGGAGGAAGGTCCAGGTAGATGTTCAGGAAGCTCAGAGCCCCATGGAGGAGGAAGGTCCAGGTAGATGTTCAGGAGGAAGGTCCAGGTAGATGTTTAGGTAGCTCAGAGCCCCGTGGAGGAGGAGGAAGGTCCAGGTAGATGTTCAGGAGGAAGGTCCAGGTAGATGTTTAATGTGTGGATGATGTTGTGTGTTCCAGTCAGGAGGAGCCTCTATGTAGAGGGGTCTACGCCCCCCAGGACCACTACTCATTCCCCCCTACCAGGGTGGGGGAGACCAGCACACTGAAGGTCAACATGAGAAACAACTCCTTGGAAACGCATGGGGTGAGCAACACACACTCACTCACTCACTCACTCACTCACTCACTCACTCACTCACTCACTCACTCACTCACTCACTCACTCTCATATATATATACACACAGACTCACTCACTCACACACTCACACACTCACTCACTCACACACTCACTCACTCACTCATATATATATATATACACACACCCTCACTCACTCACTCACTCACACACACTCACTCACTCACTCACTCACTCACTCTCATATATATATACACACAGACTCACTCACTCACTCACACACTCACACACTCACTCACTCACACACTCACTCACTCACTCATATATATATATATATACACACACACTCACTCACTCACACACACACTCACTCACTCACTCTCATATATATATACACACAGACTCACTCACTCACACACTCACACACTCACTCACTCACACACTCACTCACTCACTCATATATATATATATATATACACACTCACTCACTCACTCACACACACACTCACTCACTCACTCACTCACTCACTCACTCACTCTCATATATATATACACACAGACTCACTCACTCACACACTCACACACTCACTCACTCACACACTCACTCACTCACTCACTCACTCATATATATATATATACACACACACTCACTCACTCACACACTCACTCACTCACTCACTCACTCACTCACTCACTCACTCTCATATATATATATACACACAGACTCACTCACTCACTCACTCACTCACTCACACTCACTCACTCACTCACTCACTCATATATATATATATACACACACACACAGACTCTCACTCACTCACTCACTCACTCTCACACACACACACACATATATATATATACACACACACACAGACTCACTCACTCACTCACTCACTCACTCACTCATTCACTCACTCATTCACTCACTCACTCACTCACTCACTCACTCTCATATATATATACACACAGACTCACTCACTCACTCTCACACACACACACACACACACATATATATATATACACACGGACACAGACAGACAGACAATAATTGCATGAACTGTGATGGATGTGATTAACTACCCAGAATGCTTTGCACGGATTTGATGTTGAGCTTGTCTGGTGTTGCAGCTGATGTTCCTAACCCCTAAAGAGCCCTTCCACATCAAGCATTCCAGATATTCCCTACGGTGAGTCAACGCTGCTTCCTGTCTGTCATGTTCCTCTTCTGTAATCAGTGTCCTGGTCAGCCTGGCCACAGAGCTATGCTATGGTGTTGGTCAGGCTCTGGGCCTGAGAGCGTCTGGACGGCGGGCCACTGTGTTGGTCAGGCTCTGGGCCTGAGAGCGTCTGGACGGCGGGCCACTGTGTTGGTCAGGCTCTGGGCCTGAGAGCGTCTGGACGGCGGGCCACTGTGTTGGTCAGGCTCTGGGCCTGAGAGCGTCTGGACGGCGGGCCACTGTGTTGGTCAGGCTCTGGGCCTGAGAGCGTCTGGACGGCGGGCCACTGTGTTGGTCAGGCTCTGGGCCTGAGAGCGTCTGGACGGCGGGCCACTGTGTTGGTCAGGCTCTGGGCCTGAGAGCGTCTGGACGGCGGGCCACTGTGTTGGTCAGGCTCTGGGCCTGAGAGCGTCTGGACGGCGGGCCACTGTGTTGGTCAGGCTCTGGGCCTGAGAGCGTCTGGACGGCGGGCCACTGTGTTGGTCAGGCTCTGGGCCTGAGAGCGTCTGGACGGCGGGCCACTGTGTTGGTCAGGCTCTGGGCCTGAGAGCGTCTGGACGGCGGGCCACTGTGTTGGTCAGGCTCTGGGCCTGAGAGCGTCTGGACGGCGGGCCACTGTGTTATATACTGGAGTAGGTGCGGCGGGTGGGGGTAGGTGCGGCGGGTGGGGGTAGGTGCGGCGGGTGGGGGTAGGTGCGGCGGGGGGAGGTGGTGCGGTGGGGGGAGGTGATGCGGTGGGGGGTAGGCGGTGGGGGGTAGGCGGTGGGGGGTAGGTGGTGCGGCGGTGGTAGGTGCGGTGGGGTAGGTGGTGCGGTGGGGGTAGGTGGTCCGGCGGGGGTAGGTGCGGTGGGGTAGGTGGTGCGGTGGGGGTAGGTGCTGTGTGGCGAATGGCACCTTGCTGCATGTCCTGCCTCCTCCCATGATGCATAGCGTCGTCATGTGGGATGAACGTTTGTTTCTACATTTTTATCACAGTGTTTTCTTCTTCCTGACGTGAGATTGGTACTTCCTGTATCTGTCAGCCTGGTGCTTCCTGTATCTGTCAGCCTGGTACTTCCTGTATCTGTCAGCCTGTTGTATTCTAACATCAATCACAGCTCAGTCTGCCTCTCTGTCCATGTTTTGATTTCTTCCCGTTTCCTCCCTGCCCTCTTCCCGTTTCCTCCCTGCCCTCTTCCCGTTTCCTCCCTGCCCTCTTCCCGTTTCCTCCCTGCCCTCTTCCCGTTTCCTCCCTGCCCTCTTCCCGTTTCCTCCCTGCCCTCTTCCCGTTTCCTCCCTGCCCTCTTCCCGTTTCCTCCCTGCCCTCTTCCCGTTTCCTCCCTGCCCTCTTCCCGTTTCCTCCCTGCCCTCTTCCCGTTTCCTCCCTGCCCTCTTCCCGTTTCCTCCCTGCCCTCTTCCCGTTTCCTCCCTGCCCTCTTCCCGTTTCCTCCCTGCCCTCTTCCCGTTTCCTCCCTGCCCTCTTCCCGTTTCCTCCCTGCCCTCTTCCCGTTTCCTCCCTGCCCTCCAGATCCCAACGCTACATCCACCTGCCAGTCCAGTTCAAGCCGGTTGTCACCGGCAACCACTCCAGCCAGCTGTTGGTTCAGACGGATACCAGTGGAAACATCGCTATCCAGCTGACTGGTGAAGCCCTGGCCTGAGGACGTCTGGGTCAGGGAGGACTGCTGGGTCTGGGTCAGGGAGGACTGCTGGGTCAGGGAGGACTGCTGGGTCTGGGTCAGGGAGGACTGCTGGGTCTGGGTCAGGGAGGACTGCTGGGTCTGGGTCAGGGAGGACTGCTGGGTCTGGGTCAGGGAGGACTGCTGGGTCTGGGTCTGGGAGGACTGCTGGGTCTGGGTCAGGGAGGACGTCTGGGTCTGGGAGGACTGCTGGGTCTGGGTCTGGGAGGACTGCTGGGTCTGGGTCAGGGAGGACTGCTGGGTCTGGGTCAGGGAGGACTGCTGGGTCTGGGTCAGGGAGGACTGCTGGGTCTGGGTCAGGGAGGACTGCTGGGTCTGGGTCAGGGAGGACTGCTGGGTCTGGGTCAGGGAGGACTGCTGGGTCTGGGTCAGGGAGGACTGCTGGGTCTGGGTCAGGGAGGACTGCTGGGTCTGGGTCAGGGAGGACTGCTGGGTCTGGGTCAGGGAGGACTGCTGATGTGGTTACCATGGTGGGGTAGATGGGTAATGAACTCTCTCCCAGTGGACAGCTTGATGTGGTTACCATGGTGGGATAGATGGGTAATGAACCCTCTCCCAGTGGACAGCTTGATGTGGTTACCATGGTGGGATAGATGGGTAATGAACTCTCTCCCAGTGGACAGCTTGATATCCTCTGGGGGTCTACAGCTCTATATCCTATCCTCTGGGGGTCTACATAGAGCCAGCAGACTACAGCTCTATATCCTCTGGGGGTCTACATAGAGCCAACAGACTACAGCTCTATATTCTATCCTCTGGGGGTCTGCAGCTCTATATCCTATCCTATGGGGGTCTACAGCTCTATATCCTCTGGGGGTCTACAGCTCTATATCCTATCCTCTGGGGGTCTACATAGAGCTAGCAGACTACAGCTCTATATCCTATCCTCTGGGGGTCTACATAGAGCTAGCAGACTACAGCTCTATATCCTGTCATCTGGGGGTCTACAGCTCTATATCCTATCCTCTGGGGGTCTGCATAGAGCTAGCAGACTACAGCTCCATAGCCTATCCCCTGGGGGTCTACATAGAGCTAGCAGTCTACAGCTCTATATCCTATCCTCTGGGGGTCTACAGCTCTATATCCTATCCTCTGGGGGTCTACAGCTCTATATCCTATCCTCTGGGGGTCTACATAGAGCCAGCAGACTACAGCTCTATATCCTGTCCTCTGGGGGTCTGCAGCTCTATATCCTATCCTCTGGGGGTCTACAGCTCTATATCCTATCCTCTGGGGGTCTACAGCTCAATATCCTATCCTCTGGGGGTCTACAGCTCTATATCCTATCCTCTGGGGGTCTACATAGAGCCAACAGACTACAGCTCTATATCCTATCCTCTGGGGGTCTGCAGCTCTATATCCTGTCCTCTGGGGGTCTACATAAAACCAGCAGTCTACAGCTCTATATCCTATCCTCTGGGGGTCTACAGCTCTATATCCTGTCCTCTGGGGGTCTACATAGAGCTAGCAGACTACAGCTCTATATCCTGTCCTCTGGGGGTCTACAGCTCTATATCCTATCCTCTGGGGGTCTACATAGAGCTAGCAGACTACAGCTCTATATCCTGTCCTCTGGGGGTCTACAGCTCTATATCCTATCCTCTGGGGGTCTGCATAGAGCTAGCAGACTACAGCTCTATAGCCTATCCCCTGGGGGTCTACATAGAGCTAGCAGTCTACAGCTCTATATCCTATCCTCTGGGGGTCTACAGCTCTATATCCTATCCTCTGGGGGTCTACAGCTCTATATCCTATCCTCTGGGGGTCTACATAGAGCCAGCAGACTACAGCTCTATATCCTGTCCTCTGGGGGTCTGCAGCTCTATATCCTATCCTCTGGTGGTCTGCAGCTCTATATCCTATCCTCTGGGGGTCTACATAGAGCTAGCAGACTACAGCTCTATATCCTGTCCTCTGGGGGTCTACAGCTCTATATCCTATCCTCTGGGGGTCTGCATAGAGCTAGCAGACTACAGCTCTATAGCCTATCCCCTGGGGGTCTATATAGAGCCAGCAGTCTACAGCTCTATATCCTATCCTCTGGGGGTCTACAGCTCTATATCCTATCCTCTGGGGGTCTACATAGAGCCAGCAGACTACATCCTGTCCTCTGGGGGTCTGCAGCTCTATATCCTATGCTCTGGGGGTCTGCAGCTCTATATCCTATCCTCTGGGGGTCTACAGCTCTATATCCTATCCTCTGGGGGTCTACAGCTCAATATCCTATCCTCTGGGGGTCTACAGCTCTATATCCTATCCTCTGGGGGTCTGCAGCTCTATATCCAATCCTCTGGGGGTCTACAGCTCTATATCCAATCCTCTGGGGGTCTACAGCTCTATATCCTATCCTCTGGGGGTCTACAGCTCTATATCCTATCCTCTGGGAGTCTACAGCTCTATCCTATCCTCTGGGGGTCTACAGCTCTATATCCTATCCTCTGGGGGTCTACATAGAGCCAGCAGACTACAGCTCTATATCCTATCCTCTGGGGGTCTACAGCTCTATATCCTATCCTCTGGGGGTCTACAGCTCTATATCCTATCCTCTGGGGGTCTATATAGAGCTAGCAGACTACAGCTCTATATCCTGTCCTCTGGGGGTCTACAGCTCTATATCGTGTCCTCTGGGGGTCTACAGCTCTATCCTGTCCTCTGGGGGTCTACAGCTCTATATCCTATCCTCTGGGGGTCTACATAGAGCTAGCAGACTACAGCTCTATATCCTATCCTCTGGGGGTCTGCAGCTCTATATCCTATCCTCTGGGGGTCTACAGCTCTATATCCTGTCCTCTGGGGGTCTACATAGAGCCAGCAGTCTACAGCTCTATATCCTGTCCTCTGGGGGTCTACAGCTCTATATCCTATCCTCTGGGGGTCTACAGCTCTATATCCTGTCCTCTGGGGGTCTACATAGAGCCAGCAGTCTACAGCTCTATATCCTGTCCTCTGGGGGTCTACAGCTCTATATCCTGTCCTCTGGGGGTCTACATAGAGCTAGCAGACTACAGCTCTATATCCTGTCCTCTGGGGGTCTACAGCTCTATATCCTATCCTCTGGGGGTCTACATAGAGCTAGCAGACTACAGCTCTATATCCTGTCCTCTGGGGGTCTACAGCTCTATATCCTGTCCTCTGGGGGTCTACAGCTCTATATCCTGTCCTCTGGGGGTCTACATAGAGCTAGCAGTCTACAGCTCTATATCCTATCCTCTGGGAGTCTACATAGAGCCAGCAGACTACAGCTCTATATATCCTATCCTCTGGGGGTCTACATAGAGCCAGCAGACTACAGCTCTATATATCCTATCCTCTGGGCGTCTACATAGAGCTAGCAGTCTACAGCTCTATATCCTATCCTCTGGGGGTCTACAGCTCTATATCCTACCCTCTGGGGGTCTACAGCTCTATATCCTGTCCTCTGGGGGTCTACAGCTCTATATCCTGTCCTCTGGGGGTCTACAGCTCTATATCCTGTCCTCTGGGGGTCTGCATAGAGCCAGCAGACTACAGCTCTATATCCTGTCCTCTGGGGGTCTACAGCTCTATATCCTGTCCTCTGGGGGTCTACATAGAGCCAGCAGACTAGGAACATTTGACTGAATGTGATGTCCAGTACTTGGCTGAAGTCATGTGACAGGGTTTATACGGGGTTTGGGTCAGTTGACCTACGGATGACCTTTTCAAAGTGACCTCAGTGCTTGGCCAGGAGGAGGTTTCATAAATGACACGCGCTTTAAAAAAAGCACATTGTTGGATATTTTATATTTTATTGTGATTTTTAAATGAACTTGATAAAATAAAGATTTTCAAACGTTTTGCTCGCTTTTTGTTTTTTTTGCAATGTAGATTTTAATAAATAACTGGACAGGGAAAGATGTTTATTTCTATTTAAAATGCATTCTGAGGACAATGTGTTTTAGCTAAAATGTCAAACAAAATGCAGCCCAATCACACATGTACATCAGTTAGCAGATTCTCTGATCCAGAGCCCCTTACAGGACCAGTTGGGGTCCAGGCTCTCTGATCCAGAGCCCCTTACAGGGACCAGTTGGGGTCAAGGCTCTCTGATCCAGAGCCCCTTACAGGACCAGTTGGGGTCCAGGCTCTCTGATCCAGAGCCCCTTACAGGACCAGTTGGGGTCCAGGCTCTCTGATCCAGAGCCCCTTACAGGACCAGTTGGGGTCCAGGCTCTCTGATCCAGAGCCCCTTACAGGACCAGTTGGGGTCCAGGCTCTCTGATCCAGAGCCCCTTACAGGACCAGTTGGGGTCCAGGCTCTCTGATCCAGAGCCCCTTACAGGACCAGTTGGGGTCCAGGCTCTCTGATCCAGAGCCCCTTACAGGCCCAGTTGGGGTCCAGGCTCTCTGATCCAGAGCCCCTTAGAGGACCAGTTGGGGTCCAGGCTCTCTGATCCAGAGCCCCTTACAGGACCAGTTGGGGTCCAGGGCTCCTAAGGGGGTTTGGTCCCTTTCAGACTCGTTCTGTCAACTCATTGTGGTTCGCATTGTGGCCCCCAACGTGAACCCAACTCACCCCTCGAGCCCCCGTAGTGAAGCCAACTCGGACCTCTCGAGCACCCATAGTGAAGCCAACTCGGGCCCCTCGAGGCCCCGTAGTGAAGCCAACTCGGGGCCCCTCGAGGCCCCGTAGTGAAGCCAACTCGGGCCCCTCGAGGCCCCGTAGTGAAGCCAACTCGGGCCCCTCGAGGCCCCGTAGTGAACCCAACTCGCACCCCTCGAGGCCCCGTAGTGAAGCCAACTCGGGCCCCTCGAGGCCCCGTAGTGAACCCAACTCGAGGCCCCGTAGTGAACCCAACTCGTACCCCTCGAGGCCCGGTAGTGAACCCAACTCGCACCATCTCCAGAGGGGGTCTGAGTTTGGTTTGCTTGAATTCCGCGGTCAGGTTCCCTTTTAGGACAATGTGAACACTCCAGGTTCCCCCACCACACACTGCTGCAGCACGAGAGACTGCGGGCCGGGAGACTGGGGGTGGGCCGCGACCCCTCGCCGGGAGACGGGGGCGGGCCGCGACCCCTCGCCGGGAGACTGGGGGCGGGCCGCAACCCCTCGCCCGGGAGACTGGGGGCGGGCCGCGACCCCTCGCCGGGAGACTGGGGGCGGGCCGCGACCCCTCGCCGGGAGACTGGGGGCGGGCCGCGACCCCTCGCCGGGAGACTGCGGCCGCAATAGAGAGAAGATGATGTGCAGATAAAAATGTGTTGATATTCATCAGCGGTTGTCCAGGAATGTACAGAACAGAGGTTTTGGTTCAGATTGTGTTTGCAGTTTGTCTACAGGCAAAGAGAGATTCGTAACCTGTTTATGCAGTTCTGGGGTTTGAATATTGTGAGACGACGACGTATTTGGTGAGAATCACACCACGGCGGTACGGCATCAGTTCTAGATCTTAAAGGGCCAGTAGCCCACATTGGGTGGACAATTTTCAATTACAGCATTATATAATCTGCAGTTATTCTGCTGTTTTATTCTGTTACATGTTAATAGTATCTTCTGATTACAGGGATTGTCTCATCTTTGAACTAAAAAGCAATCTATTAGCTTCCAAAAATGTAAGTAGGTATTATAAACGTCCTCTCACTGTCAACTGCGTTTATTTTCAGCAAACTTGACATGTGTAAATATTTGTATGAACATAACAAGATTCAACAACTGAGACATAAACTGAACAAGTTCCACAGACATGTGACTAACAGAAATGGAATAATGTGTCCCTGAACAAAGGGGGGGGGGTCAGAATCAAAAGTAACAGTCAGTATCTGGTGTGGCCACCAGCTGCATTAAGTACTGCAGGGCATCTCCTCCTCATGGACTGCACCAGATTTGCCAGTTCTTGCTGTGAGATGTTACCCCACTCTTCCACCAAGGCACCTGCAAGTTCCCGGACATTTCTGGGGGGAATGGCCCTAGCCCTCACCCTCCGATCCAACAGGTCCCAGACGTGCTCAATGGGATTGAGATCCGGGCTCTTCGTTGGCCATGGCAGAACACTGACATTCCTGTCTTGCAGGAAATCACGCACAGAACGAGCAGTATGGCTGGTGGCATTGTCATGCTGGAGGGGCATGTCAGGATGAGCCTGCAGGAAGGGGACCACATGAGGGAGGAGGATGTCTTCCCTGTAACGCACAGCGTTGAGATTGCCTGCAATGACAACAAGCTCAGTCCGATGATGCTGTGACACACCACCCCAGACCATGACGGACCCTCCACCTCCAAATCAATCCCGCTCCAGAGTACAGGCCTCGGTGGAACGCTCATTCCTTCGACGATAAACGCGAATCCGACCATCACCCCTGGTGAGACAAAACCGCGACTCGTCAGTGAAGAGCACTTTTTGCCAGTCCTGTCTGGTCCAGCGACGGTGGGTTTGTGCCCATAGGCGACGTTGTTGCCGGTGATGTCTGGTGAGGACCTGCCTTACAACAGGCCTACAAGCCCTCAGTCCAGCCTCTCTCAGCCTATTGAGGACAGTCTGAGCACTGATGGAGGGATGATGCGTTCCTGGTGTAACTCTGGCAGTTGTTGTAGCCATCCTGTACCTGTCCCGCAGGTGTGATGTTCGGATGTACCGATCCTGTGCAGGTGTTGTTACACGTGGTCTGCCACTGCGAGGACGATCAGCTGTCCGTCCTGTCTCTCTGTAGCGCTGTCTTAGGCGTCTCACAGTACGGACATTGCAATTTATTTCCCTGGCCACATCTGCAGTCCTCATGCCTCCTTGCAGCATGCCTAAGGCACATTCACACAGATGAGCAGGGACCCTGGGCATCTTTCTTTTGGTGTTTTTCAGAGTCAGTAGAAAGGCCTTTTTAGTGTCCTAAGTTTTCATAACTGTGACCTTAATTGCCTACCGTCTGTAAGCTGTTTGTGTCTTAACGACCGTTCCACAGGTGCATGTTCATGAATTGTTTATGGTGCATGGAACAAGCATGGGAAACAGTGTTTAAACCCTTTACAATGAAGATCTGTGAAGTTATTTGGATTTTCACGAGTTATCTTTGAAAGACGGGGTCCTGAAAAAAGGGATGTTTCTTTTTTTGCTGAATTTATCTGTCTGATGGAATGGCTAGTCCTGCGCTTGGGGAAAAACCCACAATGCATTGAGTGAATGTTGGAAAAAGATCTTGGTTCCTTTCTAAACATAGAAATGTGAAAACAGAGAGGACTCGGACCACAAATTAGGTGAAGTGAACTGGCGAGAGTTGAGTCCTCATTCATGGGCAGAGAACAGATCTTTTGCTTACATTTGTTTATAAATCCCAGAGTAGACTTTTCTAAAGAGGACTGAGATCGTTTTATTTTAAAGAGGGCTAAGTGAAAACACCCACATATCACATCCGGCCGTGATTGGGCGTCCTATAGGGCGGCGCGCAATTGGCCCAGCGTCGTCCAGGTTTAGGCCGTCATTGTAAATAAACATTTGTTCTTAACTGACTTGCCTCGTTAAATAAAAAAAAAATGTAAATAAATAACTTGGCTAGCTAATGCTAGCACACGCGTAGATCAAACACACAATGACTGTTTTTAAATGTCCTTATGATTCGACAGATTGCTCAGAAAACCAGGTATTAATCAGTGTATTTTAAACGTAGATTATGACATTTAGGCTGATTTTTTTTTAAGATGATCATGACTGTTGCATCGTCTGCCTCCTGCCATGAATCAGTTTAGGATGTAATTATTAGGGATGTACGATATATCGGTCAACATAGCGGGCGATATTACCTCCAAATGGAAACATCGGTATCGGCTGATGTCTGGCGTGACGACCCTCCCTCTCTGTCTGCTGTATTCTCTCTCTCTCTCCGTTCTTGTTTCCTTATTAGGATGCCGGTGGGCGGAGTTGGGAGGGTCGTCAGCTACATGGGAATCACCTGGGTCCAGGTGCGTCGTCAGCTACATGGGAATCACCTGGGTCCAGGTGCGTCGTCAGCTACATGGGAAACACCTGGGTCCAGGTGCGTCGTCAGCTACATGGGAAACACCTGGGTCCAGGTGCGTCGTCAGCTACATGGGAAACACCTGGGTCCAGGTGCGTCGTCAGCTACATGGGAAACACCTGGGTCCAGGTGCGTCGTCAGCTACATGGGAATCACCTGGGTCCAGGTGCGTCGTCAGCTACATGGGAAACACCTGGGTCCAGGTGCGTCGTCAGCTACATGGGAAACACCTGGGTCCAGGTGCGTCCCAGGATAAAGGCACCTCTTCCACTGTCATGAAGGAGACTCTCTCCATGCAGACACCTTGTGGTTTTTGGGTTGTTTTGCTCTGGCACCTTTCAACACCCTGCATTATTACATTTATCCATGCAAACACTCACTTACACTACTGATTACTGATTACACACCATGCTCTACCAACTGAGCAACAGGGTGTGATTAAACACACCATTGTTAATTACTTAGTTTACTTTATTTAATAAATATATATTTTGATACTCCTTGTCTCCACGTTGTCTCCCTTGTGTTGCGAACTCGGAGCCGGTTCGTTACACCAGCAAGTAAGTGAAAGAAATAGGTTTTGATTCTTTCGTGCGTAAAATGCCAACAAAATAACTTTTTTTTTTGTCTGTAACCTTAAGTTAAGTAACTTAGAACAAATTGTTATTTACAATAACGGGCCGACCCCGGCCAAACTTGGACGACGCTGGGCCAATTTGGGAGTCCTATAGGGCGGTGCGCAATCACAGCCGGGATGTGATACAACCTGGATTCGAACCAGGGACTGCAGTGACGCCTCTTGCGCTGAGATGCCGTGCCTTAGACCGCTGCGTCCGTGTGTTTTTGAATTATTTAACTGTACTAGAACGCTTAAAAGGCCGGGAAAAATGTTCAATATCGGTTTTCAGAATGTTTTTTTTTTTTTAGCAAGCTAAATATCGGTATCGACCAAAAATGATCATATCCGTCCATCACTACTAATTATTACTGCGCATGTAAACGTACTCAATGCAGCTACCGCTCCTTCTCAGCAGGGGGCGCTAGAGCTCCAGGTTCTCAACTTGGTTACTGTTCCTCTGATGGTGAAGAGCAGCGTTCTTATTGGGCTACATTTTACAGGTGAGACTGTTGGCTGTATTTGACTATAAAATGTGTAAATGACGCTGCTTTGGGGATGGGGAGCTTTTCAGTTTTTACTGTTGAGGGTTGCACTTTTTATAATGATGTTCTGTAGTTAGCCAGCCAGCTAGATGAGGGTGGGCTCACCACTGTTGTAAAGTTGGAAGGTGCGTCTCCAATGCAGCGGATACTAGTTCACTAGATCTGATCAGCGCACTAGATCTGATCACTAGATCTGATCTCCTAGATCTGACGCCCTAGATCTGATCAGCGCACAAGATCTGATGCCCTAGATCTGATCAGCGCCCTAGATCTGATCTGATGCACTAGATCTGATGCCCTAGATCTGATCTGATGCACTAGATCTGATGCACTAGATCTGATCTGATGCACAAGATCTGATGCCCTCGATCTGATCAGCGCACTAGATCTGATGCCCTAGATCTGATCTGATGCACTAGATCTGATGCACTAGATCTGATCTGATGCACTAGATCTGATGCACTAGATCTGATCTGATGCCCTAGATCAGCGCACTAGATCTGATGCCCTAGATCTGATGCCCTAGATCTGATGCCCTAGATCTGATCTGATGCCCTAGATCTGATCTGATGCCCTAGATATGATCTGATGCCCTAGATCTGATCCACTAGATCTGATCTGATGCATTAGTAGCCGGGGCTCCAGGGGTCAGTTGGGAGACACCTTCGCTTTGCCTCGCTAACGGTTGGCCAGATTCTAATCGACGGTTTGTCAATATGTTTGTTTTATAATAATTTATCCTTTATACTGGGCGATGTGGTTGATACCGGATAGACTTTGTGTAATTGTGTTTAACTACTGTAGCAGGCCATTGGCCACAGCTACAACCAGCAGGGAGGATGGTAATAATCACCAGTCTGTTCCTGTAGTCTAGTCAGGCTGGACGGCTGCTGATATTTAATGCAACAGCCAGACATACAGCCGCGCCAGGCTGCACAGTGAGCAGCGCTGAGCCCTCTACGGGGGGGAGAGGACAGGTAGTGTCCCAAACGGCACCCTATTCCCAATATAGTGTACTACTTTTGACCTGGGCCCATAATAGGGCTGGTGTCATGTAGTATCAGACAGGGACTCTGTCCAACACTGTTCAGGCAGAGCTCCTAGTCTGTGACCATCTCAGACTGCTGCTCCCTGGCCCTGCTCTGTAGGGGCCACGACCAGCCCCCGCTCTGTAGCCAGCTGGGGTCACCACCAGCCCCCGCTCTGTAGCTAGCTAGGGCCACGACCAGCCCCCGCTCTGTAGCTAGCTAGGGCCACGACCAGCCCCCGCTCTGTAGCCAGCTGGGGCCGCCACCAGCCCCCGCTCTGTAGCCAGCTGGGGCCGCCACCAGCCCCCGCTCTGTAGCCAGCTGGGGCCGCCACCAGCCCCCGCTCTGTAGCCAGCTGGGGCCGCCACCAGCCCCCGCTCTGTAGCCAGCTGGGGCCGCCACCAGCCCCCGCTCTGTAGCCAGCTGGGGCCGCCACCAGCCCCCGCTCTGTAGCCAGCTGGGGCCGCCACCAGCCCCCGCTCTGTAGCCAGCTGGGGCCGCCACCAGCCCCCGCTCTGTAGCCAGCTGGGGCCACCACCAGCCCCCGCTCTGTAGCTAGCTGGGGCCACCACCAGCCCCCGCTCTGTAGCTAGCTGGGGCCGCGACCAGCCCCAGCTCTGTAACTAGCTGGGGCCGCGACCAGCCATGTAGCCAGCTGGGGCCACGACCAGCCCCCGCTCTGTAGCTAGCTAGGGCCGCGACCAGCCCCCGCTCTGTAGCCAGCTGGGGCCGCCACCAGCCCCCGCTCTGTAGCCAGCTGGGGCCGCCACCAGCCCCCGCTCTGTAGCCAGCTGGGGCCGCCACCAGCCCCCGCTCTGTAGCCAGCTGGGGCCGCCACCAGCCCCCGCTCTGTAGCCAGCTGGGGCCACCACCAGCCCCCGCTCTGTAGCCAGCTGGGGCCACCACCAGCCCCCGCTCTGTAGCCAGCTGGGGCCACCACCAGCCCCCGCTCTGTAGCCAGCTGGGGCAGCCACCAGCCCCCGCTCTGTAGCTAGCTGGGGCCACCACCAGCCCCCGCTCTGTAGCCAGCTGGGGCCACCACCAGCCCCCGCTCTGTAGCTAGCTGGGGCCGCGACCAGCCCCAGCTCTGTAACTAGCTGGGGCCGCGACCAGCCATGTAGCCAGCTGGGGCCACGACCAGCCCCCGCTCTGTAGCTAGCTAGGGCCGCGACCAGCCCCCGCTCTGTAGCCAGCTGGGGCCGCCACCAGCCCCCGCTCTGTAGCCAGCTGGGGCCGCCACCAGCCCCCGCTCTGTAGCCAGCTGGGGCCGCCACCAGCCCCCGCTCTGTAGCCAGCTGGGGCCGCCACCAGCCCCCGCTCTGTAGCCAGCTGGGGCCACCACCAGCCCCCGCTCTGTAGCCAGCTGGGGCAGCCACCAGCCCCCGCTCTGTAGCTAGCTGGGGCCACCACCAGCCCCCGCTCTGTAGCCAGCTGGGGCCACCACCAGCCCCCGCTCTGTAGCCAGCTGGGGCCGCGACCAGCCCCAGCTCTGTAACTAGCTGGGGCCGCGACCAGCCATGTAGCCAGCTGGGGCCACGACCAGCCCTGCTTTGAACTAGTGACCTGTCGGTTACTGGCCCAATGCTCTTTTCTGCTAGACTACCCGCCGCCCAGTCTGCTAGACCGCCGCCCCCCGGCCCAGTCTGCTAGACCGCCGCCCCCCGGCCCAGTCTGCTAGACCGCCGCCCCCCCCGGCCCAGTCTGCCACATGGCGTTCTCTATAAGCTGTCAGAGTTGTTGGAATGTTTAAGTCTTATTGTTGCATTGGCTTATCTTGATCAATTCATTATTTGTGGAGGCAGGGTAGCCTAGTGGTTAGAGTGCTTGGCTGTTACATCATCCAGTACCAGGACTCTGCTTGGCTGATTGGGCTGTTACATCATCCCCCCCCCCCAGTACCAGGACTCTGCTTGGCTGACTGGGCTGTTACATCATCCCCCCCCAGTACCAGGACTCTGCTTGGCTGTTACATCATCCAGTACCAGGACTCTGCTTGGCTGATTGGGATGTTACATCATCCCCCCCAGTACCAGGACTCTGCTTGGCTGTTACATCATCCCCCCCAGTACCAGGACTCTGCTTGGCTGTTACATCATCCAGTACCAGGACTCTGCTTGGCTGATTGGGCTGTTACATCATCCCCCCCCCCCAGTACCAGGACTCTGCTTGGCTGACTGGGCTGTTACATCATCCCCCCCCAGTACCAGGACTCTGCTTGGCTGTTACATCATCCAGTACCAGGACTCTGCTTGGCTGATTGGGCTGTTACATCATCCCCCCCAGTACCAGGACTCTGCTTGGCTGTTACATCATCCCCCCCAGTACCAGGACTCTGCTTGGCTGTTACATCATCCCCCCCCAGTACCAGGACTCTGCTTGGCTGACTGGGCTGTTACATCATCCCCCCCCAGTACCAGGACTCTGCTTGGCTGACTGGGCTGTTACATCACCCCCCCCCCACCGGGACTCTGCTTGTACTGAACACAACAGGCAGCCATCTCCATCTGCATGACACTTCCTTGCAAACAATCACAGGCCTTGTTTTATAGCCGTGAACACGTACGGTTGGGAAGGTTAAAAGGTAGGTAACGTTAACCTGACCACAGGTAACATTAACCTGACCTCAGGTAACATTAACCTGACCACATGTAACATGAACCTGACTACAGGTAACATTAACCTGACTACAGGTAACATTAACCTGACTACAGGTAACATTAACCTGACCACAGGTAACATTAACCTGACCTCAGGTAACATTAACCTGACTACAGGTAACATGAACCTGACTACAGGTAACATTAACCTGACTACAGGTAACATTAACCTGACTACAGGTAACATTAACCTGACCTCAGGTAACATTAACCTGGCCTCAGGTAACATTAACCTGACCACAGGTAACATTAACCTGGCCACAGGTAACATTAACCTGACCACAGGTAACATTAACCTGACTACAGGTAGCATTAACCTGGCCACAGGTAACATTAACCTGACCACAGGTAACATTAACCTGACTACAGGTAACATTAACCTGGCCACAGGTAACATTAACCTGACCACAGGTAACATTAACCTGACTACAGGTAACATGGATTTGCGTTAGAATACACATCACCCTTCGGGCCTCCCGAGTAGCGCGGCGGTCTAGGGCACTGCATCGCGTCACTACAGATCCTGGTTCGATTCCAGGCTGTGTTGTAGCCGGCTGCGACCGGGAGACCCATGAGGCGGTGCACAATTGGCCCAGCGTCGTCCGGGTTAGGGGAGGGACATCCTTGTCCCGTTGCGCTCTAGCGACTCCTGTGGCGGGCCGGGCGCAGTGCACGCTGACACGGTCGCCAAGTGTACGGTGTTTCCTCCGACACAGTGCGACCGGCTACCGGGTTAAGCGGGCAGCGTTGTGTCAAGAAGCAGTGCGGCTTGGCGGAGTCGTGTTTCCGAGGACGCACGGCTCTCGACCTTCGCCTCTCCCGAATCCGTACGGGAGATGCAGCGATGAGACAAGACTGTAACTACCAATTTGGATACCAGGAAACTGGGGAGAAAAAGGGGTAAAACATTTTTTTTAAAGGATGCTGAAGTCATGCCGGAGAAACCTGGGCCTGACGTAACCACGGAGACCCGGTAAGCCAACCTATTCCCTAAAACGGAAACTCCAACAGAAAATAGCGTCAAATGAAACTAAATTGTTTGCACTCGTGACTAATGGTTTCAATGACGTTTTCAGCCGACTAACAAACAAATACTTGATGAATTTATGTTTACAAATCAGCTTGCAAGGTTGCTAGCCAACTAGGCACTGCCCTATGGGACTCCCAATCACAGCCAGGTGTGATACAGCCTGGAATCGAACCAGGGTCTGTAGTGAAGCCTCTAGCACTGAGATGCAATGCCTTAGACCGCTGTGCCACTCGAGATAACAATGGAGACCGGCGGGCACAAGTAAAAACACCAAAACCCTCCAGCAGCCCATCTGGGGCCCGTCGTGGTAAGGACGGTAGGCAGAGTTGGCTACCAAACAAAGCAAGAGACAGGGAGAGAGGGACTTCCCATGTGAGAAGCCTAGCTAGCTATTTTAGCCAGCTAACTAGCCTTGCCAGCTAGCATATCACTGCAGAGGAATCTTCCACCAGATGTGAAATGTCATATTTCAGATAAAAGCAGCACCTCTGAGAATAGCAGGAACTCTGTTTCCCCTGGGCCTGGACCTGACCTGGGCCTGGCCTGACTTGGGCCTGGCCTGACCTGAGCCTGACCTGGGCCTGGCCTGACTTGGGCCTGACCTGGGCCTGACCTGACCTGGGCCTGACCTGACCTGGGCCTGACCTGACCTGGACCTGGGCCTGACCTGGGCCTGGGCCTGACCTGGGCCTGGCCTGACCTGGGCCTGACCTGACCTGGGCCTGACCTGACCTGGACCTGGCCTGACCTGACCTGGGCCTGACCTGACCTGGGCCTCGCCTGACCTGACCTGGGCCTGACCTGGGCCTGGCCTGACCTGGGCCTGACCTGAGCCTGTCCTGGGCCTGACCCTGACCTGGGCCTGACCCTGACCTGGGCCTGACGTGTTTGGAGAATCTGACAAACATGATGTGCTGCTAGAACAGGCAGCTGAGGCAGGGATCACTCCCCCCCTTAGATTTAATTCTGAAGCACCTTGACCACCCTGGTGCTGAACTTCCCCCTTTAGATCCTGAACTTCCCCCCTTTAGATCCTGAACTTCCCCCCTTTAGATCCTGAACTTCCCCCTTTAGATCCTGAACTTCCCCCTTTTAGATTAGATCCTGAACTTCCCCCTTTAGATCCTGAACTTCCCCCTTTAGATTTGATCCTGAACTTCCCCCTTTTAGATCCTGAACTTCCCCCTTTTAGATCCTGAACTTCCCCCTTTAGATCCTGAACTTCCCCCCTTTAGATTAGATCCTGAACTTCCCCCCTTTAGATTAGATCCTGAACTTCCCCCTTTTAGATCCTGAACTTCCCCCTTTTAGATCCTGAACTTCCCCCTTTAGATCCTGAACTTCCCCCTTTTAGATCCTGAACTTCCCCCTTTAGATCCTGAACTTCCCCCCTTTAGATCCTGAACTTCCCCCCTTTAGATTAGATCCTGAACTTCCCCCTTTTAGATCCTGAACTTCCCCCTTTTAGATCCTGAACTTCCCCCTTTTAGATCCTGAACTTCCCCCTTTAGATCCTGAACTTCCCCCCTTTAGATCCTGAACTTCCCCCTTTAGATCCTGAACTTCCCCCTTTTAGATTTGATCCAGAACTGAACTTGACATCTTGAAGCAAATGGGGACAGCAGGCTTGGATAGGGAGAGACTGAACATGTCCGTAATCACTCTGGTCTGCGTGCTCTGAGGACGCGTCCAGGGATGCCGTCTGGACCCCAGCTGGGAAATAACCATTTTTTGTTGAAGCTGACTTTGTTTGCGCGGTTGAAATGAGACAAGTGAACGTGTTTCTGTCTGCCAAGCCGCCACATCACCTCATCTCTCCTGGTTTTGTAAAAACAACACACCCTCAGGCCCGACAGACGCTGGCTAGCAGAGTCTTCTGCCAATTAGCACTGCGCCACGTCCCGGGGCGCGAGGTGAGAGGCTGGGACTCTGGTAGAGGGGGAGGCTGGGACTCTGGTAGAGGGGGGAGGCTGGGACTCTGGTAGAGGGGGAGGCTGGGACTCTGTTAGAGGGGGGGAGGCTGTCTCTCTGTTAGAGGGGGGGAGGCTGGGACTCTGGTAGAGGGGGGAGGCTGGGACTCTGGTAGAGGGGGGAGGCTGTCTCTCTGTTAGAGGGGGGAGGCTGTCTCTCTGTTAGAGGGGGGAGGCTGTCTCTCTGTTAGAGGGGGGAGGCTGTCTCTCTGTTAGAGGGGGGAGGCTGTCTCTCTGTTAGAGGGGGAGGCCGGGGGAGGCTGTCTCTCTGTTAGAGGGGGGAGGCTGTCTCTCTGTTAGAGGGGGGAGGTTGTCTCTCTGTTAGAGAGGGGGGAGGCTGTCTCTCTGTTAGAGGGGTGAGGCTGTCTCTCTGTTAGAGGGGGGAGGCTGGGGGAGGCTGTCTCTCTGTTAGAGGGGGGAGGCTGTCTCACTGTTAGAGGGGGGAGGCTGTCTCTCTGTTAGAGGGGGGAGGCTGTCTCTCTGTTAGAGGGTGGAGGCTGTCTCTCTGTTAGAGGGGGGAGGCTGTCTCTGTTAGAGGGGGGAGGCTCTCTCTCTGTTAGAGGCTGTCTCTCTGTTAGAGGGGGGAGGCTCTCTCTCTGTTAGAGGGGGGGAGGCTGTCTCTCTGTTAGAGGGGGGAGGCTGTCTCTCTGTTAGAGGGGGGGAGGCTGTCTCTCTGTTAGAGGGGGGAGGCTGTCTCTGTTAGAGGGGGGAGGCTGTCTCTCTGTTAGGGGGAGGCTGTCACTCTGTTAGAGGGGGGAGGCTGGGGGAGGCTGTCTCTGTTAGAGGGGGGAGGCTGCCTCTCTGTTAGAAGGGGGAGGCTGTCTCTCTGTTAGAGGGGGGAAGGCTGTCTCTCTGTTAGAGGGGGGAGGCTGTCTCTCTGTTAGAGGGGGGAGGCTGTCTCTCTGTTAGAGGGGGGGAGGCTGTCTCTGTTAGAGGGGGGAGGCTATCTCTCTGTTAGAGGGGGAGGCTGTCTGTCTGTTAGAGGGGGGAGGCTGTCTCTCTGTTAGAGGGGGAGGCTGTCTCTCTGTTAGAGGGTGGAGACTGGGGGAGGCTGCCTCTCTGTTAGAGGGGGGAGGCTGTCTCTCTGTTAGAGGGGGGAGGCTGTCTCTCTGTTAGAGGGGTGAGGCTGTCTCTCTGTTAGAGGGGGGAGGCTGGGGGAGGCTGCCTCTCTGTTAGAGGGGGGAGGCTTTCTCCCTGTTAGAGGGGGGAGGCTGTTTCTCTGTTAGAGGGGGGAGGCTGGGGGAGGCTGCCTCTCTGTTAGAGGGGGGAGGCTTTCTCTCTGTTAGAGGGGGGAGGCTTTGGGAGGCTGGGTCTCTGTTAGAGGGGGGAGGCTGTCTCTGTTAGAGGGGGGAGGCTGGGGGAGGCTGCCTCTCTGTTAGAGGGGGGGAGGCTGTCTCTGTTAGAGGGGGGAGGCTGTCTCTCTATTAGAGGGGGGAGGCTGTCTCTCTGTTAGAGGGGGGAGGCTGTCTCTCTGTTAGAGGGGGGAGGCTGTCTCTCTGTTAGAGGGGGGAGGCTGTCTCTCTGTTAGAGGGGGGAGGCTGTCTCTGGTAGAGGGGGGAGGCTGTCTCTCTGTTAGAGGGGGGAGGCTGTCTCTCTGTTAGAGGGGGAGGCTGTCTCTCTGTTAGAGGGTGGAGGCTGTCTCTCTGTTAGAGGGGGGAGGCTGTCTCTGTTAGAGGGGGGAGGCTGTCTCTCTGTTAGAGGGGGGAGGCTGTCTCTCTGTTAGAGGGGGGAGGCTGTCTCTCTGTTAGAGGGGGGAGGCTGTCTCTCTGTTAGAGGGGGGAGGCTGTCTCTCTGTTAGAGGGGAGAGGCTGTCTCTCTGTTAGAGGGGAGAGGCTGTCTCACTGTTAGAGGGGGGAGGCTGTCTCTCTGTTAGAGGCTGTCTCTCTGTTAGAGGGGGGGAGGCTGTCTCTCTGTTAGAGGGGGGAGGCTGTCTCTCTGTTAGAGGGGGGAGGCTGTCTCTGTTAGAGGGGGGAGGCTGTCTCTCTGTTAGAGGGGGGAGGCTGTCTCTCTGTTAGAGGCTGTCTCTCTGTTAGAGGGGGGAGGCTGGGGGAGGCTGTCTCTCTGTTAGAGGGGGGAGGCTGTCTCTGTTAGAGGGGGGAGGCTGTCTCTGTTAGAGGGGGGAGGCTGTCTCTCTGTTAGAGGGGGGAGGCTGTCTCTCTGTTAGAGGGGGGAGGCTGTCTCTGGTAGAGGGGGGAGGCTGTCTCTCTGTTAGAGGGGGGAGGCTGTCTCTCTGTTAGAGGGGGGAGGCTGGGGGAGGCTGTCTCTCTGTTAGAGGGGGGAGGCTGTCTCTCTGTTAGAGGGGGGAGGCTGTCTCTCTGTTAGAGGGTGGAGGCTGTCTCTCTGTTAGAGGGGGGAGGCTGTCTCTGTTAGAGGGGGGAGGCTGTCTCTCTGTTAGAGGGGAGAGGCTGTCTCTCTGTTAGAGGGGGGAGGCTGTCTCTCTGTTAGAGGGGGGGAGGCTGTCTCTCTGTTAGAGGGGGGAGGCTGTCTCTGTTAGAGGGGGGAGGCTGTCTCTCTGTTAGAGGGGGGAGGCTGTCTCTCTGTTAGAGGCTGTCTCTCTGTTAGAGGGGAGAGGCTGGGGGAGGCTGTCTCTCTGTTAGAGGGGGGAGGCTGCTTCTCTGTTAGAAGGGGGGAGGCTGTCTCTCTGTTAGAGGGGGGAGGCTTATCTCTCTGTTAGAGGGGGGAGGCTGTCTCTCTGTTAGAGGGGGGAGGCTAAGGGAGGCTGGGTCTCTGCTAGAGGGGGGAGGCTGTCTCTCTGTTAGAGGGGGGAGGCTGTCTCTCTGTTAGAGGGGGGAGGCTGGGGGAGGCTGTCTCTGTTAGAGGGGGGAGGCTGTCTCTCTGTTAGAAGGGGGAGGCTGTCTCTCTGTTAGAGGGGGGAAGGCTGTCTCTCTGTTAGAGGGGGGAGGCTGTCTCTCTGTTAGAGGGGGAGGCTTGGGGAGGATGTCTCTGTTAGAAGGGAGAGGTGTCTCTCTGTTAGAGGGGGGGAGGCTGTCTCTGTTAGAGGGGGGGAGGCTGTCTCGCTGTTAGAGGGGGGAGGCTGTCTCTCTGTTAGAGGGGGGAGGCTGTCTCTCTGTTAGAGGGGTGAGGCTGTCTCTCTGTTAGAGGGGGGAGGCTGGGGGAGGCTGCCTCTCTGTTAGAGGGGGGAGGCTTTCTCCCTGTTAGAGGGGGGAGGCTGTTTCTCTGTTAGAGGGGGGAGGCTGGGGGAGGCTGCCTCTCTGTTAGAGGGGGGAGGCTTTCTCTCTGTTAGAGGGGGGAGGCTTTGGGAGGCTGGGTCTCTGTTAGAGGGGGGAGGCTTTCTCCCTGTTAGAGGGGGGAGGCTGTCTCTGTTAGAGGGGGGAGGCTGGGGGAGGCTGCCTCTCTGTTAGAGGGGGGAGGCTGTCTCTGTTAGAGGGGGGGGGCTGTCTCTCTATTAGAGGGGGGAGGCTGTCTCTCTGTTAGAGGGGGGAGGCTGTCTCTCTGTTAGAGGGGGGAGGCTGTCTCTCTGTTAGAGGGGGGAGGCTGTCTCTCTGTTAGAGGGGGGAGGCTGTCCCTCTGTTAGAGGGGGGAGGCTGTCTCTCTGTTAGAGGGGGGAGGCTGTCTCTCTGTTAGAGGGGGGAGGCTGTCTCTGGTAGAGGGGGGAGGCTGTCTCTCTGTTAGAGGGGAGAGGCTGTCTCTCTGTTAGAGGGGGAGGCTGTCTCTCTGTTAGAGGGTGGAGGCTGTCTCTCTGTTAGAGGGGGGAGGCTGTCTCTGTTAGAGGGGGGAGGCTGTCTCTCTGTTAGAGGGGGGAGGCTGTCTCTCTGTTAGAGGGGGGAGGCTGTCTCTCTGTTAGAGGGGGGAGGCTGTCTCTCTGTTAGAGGGGGGAGGCTGTCTCTCTGTTAGAGGGGGGAGGCTGTCTCTCTGTTAGAGGGGGGAGGCTGTCTCTGTTAGAGGGGGGAGGCTGTCTCTCTGTTAGAGGGGAGAGGCTGTCTCACTGTTAGAGGGGGGAGGCTGTCTCTCTGTTAGAGGCTGTCTCTCTGTTAGAGGGGGGGAGGCTGTCTCTCTGTTAGAGGGGGGGAGGCTGTCTCTCTGTTAGAGGGGGGAGGCTGTCTCTGTTAGAGGGGGGAGGCTGTCTCTCTGTTAGAGGGGGGAGGCTGTCTCTCTGTTAGAGGCTGTCTCTCTGTTAGAGGGGGGAGGCTGGGGGAGGCTGTCTCTCTGTTAGAGGGGGGAGGCTGTCTCTCTGTTAGAGGGGGGAGGCTGTCTCTCTGTTAGAGGGGGGAGGCTGTCTCTCTGTTAGAGGGGGGAGGCTGTCTCTGGTAGAGGGGGGAGGCTGTCTCTCTTTTAGAGGGGGGAGGGTGTCTCTCTGTTAGAGGGGGGAGGCTGTCTCTCTGTTAGAGGGGGGAGGCTGTCTCTCTGTTAGAGGGGGGAGGCTGTCTCTCTGTTAGAGGGGGAGGCCGGGGGAGGCTGTCTCTCTGTTAGAGGGGGAGGCCGGGGGAGGCTGTCTCTCTTTTAGAGGGGGGAGGTTGTCTCTCTGTTAGAGAGGGGGGAGGCTGTCTCTCTGTTAGAGGGGGGAGGCTGGGGGAGGCTGTCTCTCTGTTAGAGGGGGGAGGCTGTCTCTCTGTTAGAGGGGGGAGGCTGTCTCTCTGTTAGAGGGGGGAGGCTGTCTCTCTGTTAGAGGGGGAGGCTGTCTCTCTGTTAGAGGGGAGAGGCTGTCTCTGTTAGAGGGGGGAGGCTGTCTCTCTGTTAGAGGGGGGAGGCTGTCTCTCTGCTAGAGGGGGGTAGGCTGTCTCTGTTAGAGGGGGGAGGCTGTCTCTCTGTTAGAGGGGGGAGGCTGTCTCTCTGTTAGAGGGGGGAGGCTGTCTCTGTTAGAGGGGGGAGGCTGTCTCTCTGTTAGAGGGGGGAGGCTGTCTCTCTGTTAGAGGGGGGAGGCTGTCTCTGTTAGAGGGGGGAGGCTGTCTCTCTGTTAGAGGGGAGAGGCTGTCTCTCTGTTAGAGGGGGGAGGCTGTCTCTCTGTTAGAGGGGGGGAGGCTGTCTCTCTGTTAGAGGGGGGAGGCTGTCTCTGTTAGAGGGGGGAGGCTGTCTCTCTGTTAGAGGGGGGAGGCTGTCTCTCTGTTAGAGGCTGTCTCTCTGTTAGAGGGGGGAGGCTGTCTCTCTGTTAGAGGGGGGAGGATTATCTCTCTGTTAGAGGGGGGAGGCTGTCTCTCTGTTAGAGGGGGGAGGCTAGGGGAGGCTGGGTCTCTGCTAGAGGGGGGAGGCTGTCTCTCTGTTAGAGGGGGGAGGCTGTCTCTCTGTTAGAGGGGGGAGGCTGGGGGAGGCTGTCTCTGTTAGAGGGGGGAGGCTGTCTCTCTGTTAGAAGGGGGAGGCTGTCTCTCTGTTAGAGGGGGGAAGGCTGTCTCTCTGTTAGAGGGGGAGGCTGTCTCTCTGTTAGAGGGGGGAGGCTGTCTCTCTGTTAGAGGGGGGAGGCTGTCTCTCTGTTAGAGGGGGGAGGCTGTCTCTCTGTTAGAGGGGGAGGCTGTCTCTCTGTTAGAGGGGGGAGGCTGTCTCTCTGTTAGAGGCTGTCTCTCTGTTAGAGGGGGGAGGCTGTCTCTCTGTTAGAGGGGGGAGGATTATCTCTCTGTTAGAGGGGGGAGGCTGTCTCTCTGTTAGAGGGGGGAGGCTAGGGGAGGCTGGGTCTCTGCTAGAGGGGGGAGGCTGTCTCTCTGTTAGAGGGGGGAGGCTGTCTCTCTGTTAGAGGGGGGAGGCTGGGGGAGGCTGTCTCTGTTAGAGGGGGGAGGCTGTCTCTCTGTTAGAAGGGGGAGGCTGTCTCTCTGTTAGAGGGGGGAAGGCTGTCTCTCTGTTAGAGGGGGAGGCTGTCTCTCTGTTAGAGGGGGGAGGCTGTCTCTCTGTTAGAGGGGGGAGGCTGTCTCTCTGTTAGAGGGGGGAGGCTGTCTCTCTGTTAGAGGGGGAGGCTGTCTCTCTGTTAGAGGGGAGAGGCTGTCTCTGTTAGAGGGGGGAGGCTGTCTCTCTGTTAGAGGGGGGAGGCTGTCTCTCTGTTAGAGGGGGGAGGCTGTCTCTCTGTTAGAGGGGGGAGGCTGTCTCTGTTAGAGGGGGGAGGCTGTCTCTCTGTTAGAGGGGGGAGGCTGTCTCTCTGTTAGAGGGGGGAGGCTGTCTCTGTTAGAGGGGGGAGGCTGTCTCTCTGTTAGAGGGGAGAGGCTGTCTCTCTGTTAGAGGGGGGAGGCTGTCTCTCTGTTAGAGGGGGGGAGGCTGTCTCTCTGTTAGAGGGGGGAGGCTGTCTCTGTTAGAGGGGGGAGGCTGTCTCTGTTAGAGGGGGGAGGCTGTCTCTCTGTTAGAGGGGGGAGGCTGTCTCTCTGTTAGAGGCTGTCTCTCTGTTAGAGGGGGGAGGCTGTCTCTCTGTTAGAGGGGGGAGGATTATCTCTCTGTTAGAGGGGGGAGGCTGTCTCTCTGTTAGAGGGGGGAGGCTGTCTCTCTGTTAGAGGGGGGAGGCTGTCTCTCTGTTAGAGGGGGGGGGCTGTCTCTGTTAGAGGGGGGAGGCTATCTCTCTGTTAGAGGGGGGAGGCTGTCTCTCTGTTAGAGGGGGGAGGCTGTCTCTCTGTTAGAGGGGGGGGGCTGTCTCTCTGTTAGAGGGGGGAGGCTGTCTCTCTGTTAGAGGGGGGGGGCTGTCTCTCTGTTAGAGGGTGGAGGCTGGGGGAGGCTGCCTCTCTGTTAGAGGGGGGAGGCTTTCTCCCTGTTAGAGGGGGGAGGCTGTTTCTCTGTTAGAGGGGGGAGGCTGGGGGAGGCTGCCTCTCTGTTAGAGGGGGGAGGCTTTCTCTCTGTTAGAGGGGGGAGGCTGTCTCTGTTAGAGGGGGGAGGCTTTGGGAGGCTGGGTCTCTGTTAGAGGGGGGAGGCTGTCTCTGTTAGAGGGGGGAGGCTGTCTCTCTGTTAGAGGGGGGAGGCTGTCTCTCTGTTAGAGGGGGGAGGCTGTCTCTCTGTTAGAGGGGAGAGGCTGTCTCGCTGTTAGAGGGGAGGAGGCTGTCTCTCTGTTAGAGGGGGGAGGCTGTCTCTCTGTTAGAGGTGGGAGGCTGGGGGAGGCTTTCTCCCTGTTAGAGGGGGGAGGCTTTCTCCCTGTTAGAGGGGGGAGGCTGTTTCTCTGTTAGAGGGGGGAGGCTGGGGGAGGCTGTCTCTGTTAGAGGGGGGAGGCTTTGGGAGGCTGGGTCTCTGTTAGAGGGGGGAGGCTGTCTCTGTTAGAGGGGGGAGGCTGTCTCTGTTAGAGGGGGGAGGCTGTCTCTGTTAGAGGGGGGAGGCTGTCTCTGTTAGAGGGGGGAGGCTGTCTCTCTGTTAGAGGGGGGAGGCTGTCTCTCTGTTAGAGGGGGGAGGCTGCCTCTCTGTTAGAGGGGGGAAGGCTGTCTCTCTGTTAGAGGGGGGGGGCTGTCTCTCTGTTAGAGGGGGGAGGCTGTCTCTCTGTTAGAGGGGGGAGGCTGTCTCTCTGTTAGAGGGGGGAGGCTGTCTCTCTGTTAGAGCGGGGAGGCTGTCTCTCTGTTAGAGCGGGGAGGCTGTCTCTCTGTTAGAGGGGGGAGGCTGTCTCTCTGTTAGAGGGGGGAGGCTTTCTCTCTGTTAGAGGGGGGAAGGCTGTCTCTCTGTTAGAGGGGGGAGGCTGTCTCTCTGTTAGAGGGGGAGGCTGGGGGAGGCTGTCTCTGTTTGAGGGGAGAGGCTGTCTCTCTGTTAGAGGGGGGGAGGCTGTCTCTGTTAGAGGGGGGGAGGCTGTCTCTGTTAGAGAGGGGAGGCTGTCTCTCTGTTAGAGGGTGGAGGCTGTCTCTCTGTTAGAGGGGGGAGGCTGTCTCTCTGTTAGAGGGGGGAGGCTGTCTCTCTGTTAGAGGGGAGAGGCTGTCTCTCTGTTAGAGGGGGGAGGCTGTCTCTCTGTTAGAGGGGGGAGGCTGTCTCTCTGTTAGAGGGAGGAGGCTGTCTCTCTGTTAGAGGGGGAGGCCGGGGGAGGCTGTCTCTCTGTTAGAGGGGGGAGGCTGTCTCTCTTTTAGAGGGGGGAGGTTGTCTCTCTGTTAGAGAGGGGGGAGGCTGTCTCTCTGTTAGAGGGGGGAGGCTGTCTCTCTGTTAGAGGGGGGAGGCTGGGGGAGGCTGTCTCTCTGTTAGAGGGGGGAGGCTGTCTCTCTGTTAGAGGGGGGAGGCTGTCTCTCTGTTAGAGGGGAGAGGCTGTCTCTCTGTTAGAGGGGGAGGCTGTCTCTCTGTTAGAGGGTGGAGGCTGTCTCTCTGTTAGAGGGGGGAGGCTGTCTCTGTTAGAGGGGGGAGGCTGTCTCTGTTAGAGGGGGGAGGCTGTCTCTCTGTTAGAGGGGGGAGGCTGTCTCTCTGTTAGAGGGGGGAGGCTGTCTCTCTGTTAGAGGGGGGAGGCTGTCTCTCTGTTAGAGGGGGGAGGCTGTCTCTCTGTTAGAGGGGGGAGGCTGTCTCTCTGTTAGAGGGGGGAGGCTGTCTCTGTTAGAGGGGGGAGGCTGTCTCTCTGTTAGAGGGGAGAGGCTGTCTCTCTGTTAGAGGGGGAGGCTGTCTCTCTGTTAGAGGGGGGGAGGCTGTCTCTCTGTTAGAGGGGGGAGGCTGTCTCTCTGTTAGAGGGGGGAGGCTGTCTCTCTGTTAGAGGCTGTCTCTCTGTTAGAGGGGGGAGGCTGCTTCTCTGTTAGAAGGGGGGAGGCTGTCTCTCTGTTAGAGGGGGGAGGCTGTCTCTCTGTTAGAGGGGGGAGGCTTATCTCTCTGTTAGAGGGGGGAGGCTGTCTCTCTGTTAGAGGGGGGAGGCTAGGGGAGGCTGGGTCTCTGCTAGAGGGGGGAGGCTGTCTCTCTGTTAGAGGGGGGAGGCTGGGGGAGGCTGTCTCTGTTAGAGGGGGGAGGCTGTCTCTCTGTTAGAAGGGGGAGGCTGTCTCTCTGTTAGAGGGGGGAGGCTGTCTCTCTGTTAGAGGGGGGAGGCTGTCTCTCTGTTAGAGGGGGGAGGCTGTCTCTCTGTTAGAGGGGGGGGGCTGTCTCTGTTAGAGGGGGGAGGCTATATCTCTGTTAGAGGGGGGAGGCTGTCTCTCTGTTAGAGGGGGGAGGCTGTCTCTCTGTTAGAGGGGGGAGGCTGTCTCTCTGTTAGAGGGGGGAGGCTGTCTCTCTGTTAGAGGGGGGGGGCTGTCTCTCTGTTAGAGGGTGGAGACTGGGGGAGGCTGCCTCTCTGTTAGAGGGGGGAGGCTGTCTCTCTGTTAGAGGGGGGGAGGCTGTCTCTCTGTTAGAGGGGGAGGCTGTCTCGCTGTTAGAGAGGGGAGGCTGTCTCTCTGTTAGAGGGGTGAGGCTGTCTCTCTGTTAGAGGGGGGAGGCTGGGGGAGGCTGCCTCTCTGTTAGAGGGGGGAGGCTTTCTCCCTGTTAGAGGGGGGAGGCTGTTTCTCTGTTAGAGGGGGGAGGCTGGGGGAGGCTGCCTCTCTGTTAGAGGGGGGAGGCTTTCTCTCTGTTAGAGGGGGGAGGCTGTCTCTGTTAGAGGGGGGAGGCTTTGGGAGGCTGGGTCTCTGTTAGAGGGGGGAGGCTGTCTCTGTTAGAGGGGGGAGGCTGTCTCTCTGTTAGAGGGGGGAGGCTGTCTCTCTGTTAGAGGGGAGAGGCTGTCTCGCTGTTAGAGGGGGGAGACTGTCTCTCTGTTAGAGGGGGGAGGCTGTCTCTCTGTTAGAGGGGGGAGGCTGGGGGAGGCTGCCTCTCTGTTAGAGGGGGGAGGCTGTCTCTCTGTTAGAGGGGGGGGGGCTGTCTCTCTGTTAGAGGGGGGAGGCTGTCTCTCTGTTAGAGGGGGGAGGCTGTCTCTCTGTTAGAGGGGGGAGGCTGTCTCTCTGTTAGAGGCTGTCTCTCTGTTAGAGGGGAGAGGCTGGGGGAGGCTGTCTCTCTGTTAGAGGGGGGAGGCTGCTTCTCTGTTAGAAGGGGGAGGCTGTCTCTCTGTTAGAGGGGGGAGGCTGTCTCTCTGTTAGAGGGGGGAGGCTGTCTCTCTGTTAGAGGGGGGAGGCTGTCTCTCTGTTAGAGGGGGGAGGCTGTCTCTCTGTTAGAGGGGGGAGGCTGTCTCTCTGTTAGAAGGGGGAGGCTAGGGGAGGCTGGGTCTCTGCTAGAGGGGGGAGGCTGTCTCTCTGTTAGAGGGGGGAGGCTGTCTCTCTGTTAGAGGGGGGAGGCTGGGGGAGGCTGTCTCTGTTAGAGGGGGGGTGGCTGTCTCTGTTAGAGGGGGGAGGCTATCTCTCTGTTAGAGGGGGGAGGCTTTCTCTCTGTTAGAGGGGGGAGGCTGTCTCTCTGTTAGAGGGGGGAGGCTGTCTCTCTGTTAGAGGGGGGAGGCTGTCTCTCTGTTAGAGGGTGGAGACTGGGGGAGGCTGCCTCTCTGTTAGAGGGGGGAGGCTGTCTCTCTGTTAGAGGGGGGGAGGCTGTCTCTCTGTTAGAGGGGGAGGCTGTCTCGCTGTTAGAGGGGGGGAGGCTGTCTCTCTGTTAGAGGGGGGAGGCTGTCTCTCTGTTAGAGGGGGGAGGCTGGGGGAGGCTGCCTCTCTGTTAGAGGGGGGAGGCTGTCTCTGTTAGAGGGGGGGGGCTGTCTCTCTATTAGAGGGGGGAGGCTGTCTCTCTGTTAGAGGGGGGAGGCTGTCTCTCTGTTAGAGGGGGGAGGCTGTCTCTCTGTTAGAGGGGGGAGGCTGTCTCTCTGTTAGAGGGGGGAGGCTGTCTCTCTGTTAGAGGGGGGAGGCTGTCTCTCTGTTAGAGGGGGGAGGCTGTCTCTGGTAGAGGGGGGAGGCTGTCTCTCTGTTAGAGGGGAGAGGCTGTCTCTCTGTTAGAGGGGGAGGCTGTCTCTCTGTTAGAGGGTGGAGGCTGTCTCTCTGTTAGAGGGGGGAGGCTGTCTCTGTTAGAGGGGGGAGGCTGTCTCTCTGTTAGAGGGGGGAGGCTGTCTCTCTGTTAGAGGGGGGAGGCTGTCTCTCTGTTAGAGGGGGGAGGCTGTCTCTCTGTTAGAGGGGGGAGGCTGTCTCTCTGTTAGAGGGGGGAGGCTGTCTCTCTGTTAGAGGGGGGAGGCTGTCTCTGTTAGAGGGGGGAGGCTGTCTCTCTGTTAGAGGGGAGAGGCTGTCTCACTGTTAGAGGGGGGAGGCTGTCTCTCTGTTAGAGGCTGTCTCTCTGTTAGAGGGGGGGAGGCTGTCTCTCTGTTAGAGGGGGGGAGGCTGTCTCTCTGTTAGAGGGGGGAGGCTGTCTCTGTTAGAGGGGGGAGGCTGTCTCTCTGTTAGAGGGGGGAGGCTGTCTCTCTGTTAGAGGCTGTCTCTCTGTTAGAGGGGGGAGGCTGGGGGAGGCTGTCTCTCTGTTAGAGGGGGGAGGCTGTCTCTCTGTTAGAGGGGGGAGGCTGTCTCTCTGTTAGAGGGGGGAGGCTGTCTCTCTGTTAGAGGGGGGAGGCTGTCTCTGGTAGAGGGGGGAGGCTGTCTCTCTTTTAGAGGGGGGAGGGTGTCTCTCTGTTAGAGGGGGGAGGCTGTCTCTCTGTTAGAGGGGGGAGGCTGTCTCTCTGTTAGAGGGGGGAGGCTGTCTCTCTGTTAGAGGGGGAGGCCGGGGGAGGCTGTCTCTCTGTTAGAGGGGGAGGCCGGGGGAGGCTGTCTCTCTTTTAGAGGGGGGAGGTTGTCTCTCTGTTAGAGAGGGGGGAGGCTGTCTCTCTGTTAGAGGGGGGAGGCTGGGGGAGGCTGTCTCTCTGTTAGAGGGGGGAGGCTGTCTCTCTGTTAGAGGGGGGAGGCTGTCTCTCTGTTAGAGGGGGGAGGCTGTCTCTCTGTTAGAGGGGGAGGCTGTCTCTCTGTTAGAGGGGAGAGGCTGTCTCTGTTAGAGGGGGGAGGCTGTCTCTCTGTTAGAGGGGGGAGGCTGTCTCTCTGCTAGAGGGGGGTAGGCTGTCTCTGTTAGAGGGGGGAGGCTGTCTCTCTGTTAGAGGGGGGAGGCTGTCTCTCTGTTAGAGGGGGGAGGCTGTCTCTGTTAGAGGGGGGAGGCTGTCTCTCTGTTAGAGGGGGGAGGCTGTCTCTCTGTTAGAGGGGGGAGGCTGTCTCTGTTAGAGGGGGGAGGCTGTCTCTCTGTTAGAGGGGAGAGGCTGTCTCTCTGTTAGAGGGGGGAGGCTGTCTCTCTGTTAGAGGGGGGGAGGCTGTCTCTCTGTTAGAGGGGGGAGGCTGTCTCTGTTAGAGGGGGGAGGCTGTCTCTCTGTTAGAGGGGGGAGGCTGTCTCTCTGTTAGAGGCTGTCTCTCTGTTAGAGGGGGGAGGCTGTCTCTCTGTTAGAGGGGGGAGGATTATCTCTCTGTTAGAGGGGGGAGGCTGTCTCTCTGTTAGAGGGGGGAGGCTAGGGGAGGCTGGGTCTCTGCTAGAGGGGGGAGGCTGTCTCTCTGTTAGAGGGGGGAGGCTGTCTCTCTGTTAGAGGGGGGAGGCTGGGGGAGGCTGTCTCTGTTAGAGGGGGGAGGCTGTCTCTCTGTTAGAAGGGGGAGGCTGTCTCTCTGTTAGAGGGGGGAAGGCTGTCTCTCTGTTAGAGGGGGAGGCTGTCTCTCTGTTAGAGGGGGGAGGCTGTCTCTCTGTTAGAGGGGGGAGGCTGTCTCTCTGTTAGAGGGGGGAGGCTGTCTCTCTGTTAGAGGGGGAGGCTGTCTCTCTGTTAGAGGGGGGAGGCTGTCTCTCTGTTAGAGGCTGTCTCTCTGTTAGAGGGGGGAGGCTGTCTCTCTGTTAGAGGGGGGAGGATTATCTCTCTGTTAGAGGGGGGAGGCTGTCTCTCTGTTAGAGGGGGGAGGCTAGGGGAGGCTGGGTCTCTGCTAGAGGGGGGAGGCTGTCTCTCTGTTAGAGGGGGGAGGCTGTCTCTCTGTTAGAGGGGGGAGGCTGGGGGAGGCTGTCTCTGTTAGAGGGGGGAGGCTGTCTCTCTGTTAGAAGGGGGAGGCTGTCTCTCTGTTAGAGGGGGGAAGGCTGTCTCTCTGTTAGAGGGGGAGGCTGTCTCTCTGTTAGAGGGGGGAGGCTGTCTCTCTGTTAGAGGGGGGAGGCTGTCTCTCTGTTAGAGGGGGGAGGCTGTCTCTCTGTTAGAGGGGGAGGCTGTCTCTCTGTTAGAGGGGAGAGGCTGTCTCTGTTAGAGGGGGGAGGCTGTCTCTCTGTTAGAGGGGGGAGGCTGTCTCTCTGTTAGAGGGGGGAGGCTGTCTCTCTGTTAGAGGGGGGAGGCTGTCTCTGTTAGAGGGGGGAGGCTGTCTCTCTGTTAGAGGGGGGAGGCTGTCTCTCTGTTAGAGGGGGGAGGCTGTCTCTGTTAGAGGGGGGAGGCTGTCTCTCTGTTAGAGGGGAGAGGCTGTCTCTCTGTTAGAGGGGGGAGGCTGTCTCTCTGTTAGAGGGGGGGAGGCTGTCTCTCTGTTAGAGGGGGGAGGCTGTCTCTGTTAGAGGGGGGAGGCTGTCTCTGTTAGAGGGGGGAGGCTGTCTCTCTGTTAGAGGGGGGAGGCTGTCTCTCTGTTAGAGGCTGTCTCTCTGTTAGAGGGGGGAGGCTGTCTCTCTGTTAGAGGGGGGAGGATTATCTCTCTGTTAGAGGGGGGAGGCTGTCTCTCTGTTAGAGGGGGGAGGCTGTCTCTCTGTTAGAGGGGGGAGGCTGTCTCTCTGTTAGAGGGGGGGGGCTGTCTCTGTTAGAGGGGGGAGGCTATCTCTCTGTTAGAGGGGGGAGGCTGTCTCTCTGTTAGAGGGGGGAGGCTGTCTCTCTGTTAGAGGGGGGGGGCTGTCTCTCTGTTAGAGGGGGGAGGCTGTCTCTCTGTTAGAGGGGGGGGGCTGTCTCTCTGTTAGAGGGTGGAGACTGGGGGAGGCTGCCTCTCTGTTAGAGGGGGGAGGCTGTCTCTCTGTTAGAGGGGGGGAGGCTGTCTCTCTGTTAGAGGGGGAGGCTGTCTCGCTGTTAGAGAGGGGAGGCTGTCTCTCTGTTAGAGGGGTGAGGCTGTCTCTCTGTTAGAGGGGGGAGGCTGGGGGAGGCTGCCTCTCTGTTAGAGGGGGGAGGCTTTCTCCCTGTTAGAGGGGGGAGGCTGTTTCTCTGTTAGAGGGGGGAGGCTGGGGGAGGCTGCCTCTCTGTTAGAGGGGGGAGGCTTTCTCTCTGTTAGAGGGGGGAGGCTGTCTCTGTTAGAGGGGGGAGGCTTTGGGAGGCTGGGTCTCTGTTAGAGGGGGGAGGCTGTCTCTGTTAGAGGGGGGAGGCTGTCTCTCTGTTAGAGGGGGGAGGCTGTCTCTCTGTTAGAGGGGGGAGGCTGTCTCTCTGTTAGAGGGGGGAGGCTGTCTCTCTGTTAGAGGGGAGAGGCTGTCTCGCTGTTAGAGGGGAGGAGGCTGTCTCTCTGTTAGAGGGGGGAGGCTGTCTCTCTGTTAGAGGTGGGAGGCTGGGGAGGCTTTCTCCCTGTTAGAGGGGGGAGGCTTTCTCCCTGTTAGAGGGGGGAGGCTGTTTCTCTGTTAGAGGGGGGAGGCTGGGGAGGCTGTCTCTGTTAGAGGGGGGAGGCTTTGGGAGGCTGGGTCTCTGTTAGAGGGGGGAGGCTGTCTCTGTTAGAGGGGGGAGGCTGTCTCTGTTAGAGGGGGGAGGCTGTCTCTGTTAGAGGGGGGAGGCTGTCTCTGTTAGAGGGGGGAGGCTGTCTCTCTGTTAGAGGGGGGAGGCTGCCTCTCTGTTAGAGGGGGGAAGGCTGTCTCTCTGTTAGAGGGGGGGGGCTGTCTCTCTGTTAGAGGGGGGAGGCTGTCTCTCTGTTAGAGGGGGGAGGCTGTCTCTCTGTTAGAGGGGGGAGGCTGTCTCTCTGTTAGAGGGGGGAGGCTGTCTCTCTGTTAGAGCGGGGAGGCTGTCTCTCTGTTAGAGCGGGGAGGCTGTCTCTCTGTTAGAGGGGGGAGGCTGTCTCTCTGTTAGAGGGGGGAGGCTTTCTCTCTGTTAGAGGGGGGAAGGCTGTCTCTCTGTTAGAGGGGGGAGGCTGTCTCTCTGTTAGAGGGGGAGGCTGGGGGAGGCTGTCTCTGTTTGAGGGGAGAGGCTGTCTCTCTGTTAGAGGGGGGGAGGCTGTCTCTGTTAGAGGGGGGGAGGCTGTCTCTGTTAGAGAGGGGAGGCTGTCTCTCTGTTAGAGGGTGGAGGCTGTCTCTCTGTTAGAGGGGGGAGGCTGTCTCTCTGTTAGAGGGGGGAGGCTGTCTCTCTGTTAGAGGGGAGAGGCTGTCTCTCTGTTAGAGGGGGGAGGCTGTCTCTCTGTTAGAGGGGGGAGGCTGTCTCTCTGTTAGAGGGAGGAGGCTGTCTCTCTGTTAGAGGGGGAGGCCGGGGGAGGCTGTCTCTCTGTTAGAGGGGGGAGGCTGTCTCTCTTTTAGAGGGGGGAGGTTGTCTCTCTGTTAGAGAGGGGGAGGCTGTCTCTCTGTTAGAGGGGGGAGGCTGTCTCTCTGTTAGAGGGGGGAGGCTGGGGAGGCTGTCTCTCTGTTAGAGGGGGGAGGCTGTCTCTCTGTTAGAGGGGGGAGGCTGTCTCTCTGTTAGAGGGGAGAGGCTGTCTCTCTGTTAGAGGGGGAGGCTGTCTCTCTGTTAGAGGGTGGAGGCTGTCTCTCTGTTAGAGGGGGGAGGCTGTCTCTGTTAGAGGGGGGAGGCTGTCTCTCTGTTAGAGGGGGGAGGCTGTCTCTCTGTTAGAGGGGGGAGGCTGTCTCTCTGTTAGAGGGGGGAGGCTGTCTCTCTGTTAGAGGGGGGAGGCTGTCTCTCTGTTAGAGGGGGGAGGCTGTCTCTCTGTTAGAGGGGGGAGGCTGTCTCTCTGTTAGAGGGGGGAGGCTGTCTCTGTTAGAGGGGGGAGGCTGTCTCTCTGTTAGAGGGGAGAGGCTGTCTCTCTGTTAGAGGGGGAGGCTGTCTCTCTGTTAGAGGGGGGGAGGCTGTCTCTCTGTTAGAGGGGGGAGGCTGTCTCTCTGTTAGAGGGGGGAGGCTGTCTCTCTGTTAGAGGCTGTCTCTCTGTTAGAGGGGGGAGGCTGCTTCTCTGTTAGAAGGGGGGAGGCTGTCTCTCTGTTAGAGGGGGGAGGCTGTCTCTCTGTTAGAGGGGGGAGGCTTATCTCTCTGTTAGAGGGGGGAGGCTGTCTCTCTGTTAGAGGGGGGAGGCTAGGGGAGGCTGGGTCTCTGCTAGAGGGGGAGGCTGTCTCTCTGTTAGAGGGGGGAGGCTGGGGGAGGCTGTCTCTGTTAGAGGGGGGAGGCTGTCTCTCTGTTAGAAGGGGGAGGCTGTCTCTCTGTTAGAGGGGGGAGGCTGTCTCTCTGTTAGAGGGGGGAGGCTGTCTCTCTGTTAGAGGGGGGAGGCTGTCTCTCTGTTAGAGGGGGGGGGCTGTCTCTGTTAGAGGGGGGAGGCTATCTCTCTGTTAGAGGGGGGAGGCTGTCTCTCTGTTAGAGGGGGAGGCTGTCTCTCTGTTAGAGGGGGGAGGCTGTCTCTCTGTTAGAGGGGGGAGGCTGTCTCTCTGTTAGAGGGGGGGGGCTGTCTCTCTGTTAGAGGGTGGAGACTGGGGGAGGCTGCCTCTCTGTTAGAGGGGGGAGGCTGTCTCTCTGTTAGAGGGGGAGGCTGTCTCTCTGTTAGAGGGGAGGCTGTCTCGCTGTTAGAGAGGGGAGGCTGTCTCTCTGTTAGAGGGTGAGGCTGTCTCTCTGTTAGAGGGGGAGGCTGGGGGAGGCT
>NW_027675578.1:65000-70779 GCF_965601325.2 Salmo salar | reverse complement strand
ACACGGGGACACAAGGGGACACGGGGACACACGGGAACACACGGGGACACACGGGGACACACGGGGACACAAGGTTACCTGACAAACCAGAACAAGGAGGAAGGAAGAGGAGAGGAGAGGAAAGGAGGGAGGAGGAGAGGAGAGGAGAGGAGAGGAGAGGAGAGGAGAGGAGAGGAGAGGAGAGGAGAGGAGAGGAGAGGAGAGGAGAGGAGAGGAGAGGAGAGGAGAGGAGAGGAGAGGAGAGGAGAGGAGGGGTAGCTTTTTCCATCCCCATCTTCCTCTCCTCTCCTCTCCTCCCTGTTAGTGGGTACATGTGTTTTGTCCTGATGTTGTACGTGGCATATCCATCACACACAGAGAGGGCCTCTGGGACGGCCCGGCCATAATGTACTCCACTTCCTGCTTTGACAAGCCCTCAGTTTCTTTCAGATCCACATGGTACAGGGAGACAGGCTAGCCATGAAATCTCTCCCAGACTTAAAATCTAGATTGATGGAGAACGGCATGTTATACGTGTCGGAAAAAATGTATGAACCTGCTTTTGAGTTTGAGTCTTTAAATTTGAGAGATTGATTAGATTTGGGCTGTTGAGGACATATACTGTACAGGGTTAAAGCGGACCGTCGTTGACCGAAGAACATGTCTGACAGGGTGAAAGACAGACATGATAAAATAGATTAGATATATTTAGGGTTTTGATTAGGAGAGCTGTCTGGAAACGTATTTAAACATTTGATAGATTGAGTAGATTTTGGGATTACGAGGAACAGAGCCACAGAGCCACACGGCCACAGAGCCACAGAGCCACACGGGCCACACGGCCACAGAGCCACAGAGCCACACGGGCCACACGGCCACAGAGCCACAGAGCCACACGGGCCACACAGCCACAGAGCCACAGAGCCACAGAGCCACATGGCCACAGAGCCACATGGCCACAGAGCCACAGAGCCACAGAGCCACATGGCCACAGAGCCACACGGCCACACAGCCACAGAGGCCACAGAGCCACAAAGCCACATGGCCACAGAGCCACACGGCCACAGAGCCACACGGCCACAGAGCCACAGAGCCACAGAGCCACATGGCCACAGAGCCACATGGCCACAGAGCCACAGAGCCACACAGCCACACAGCCACAGAGCCACAGAGCCACAGAGCCACATGGCCACAGAGCCACATGGCCACAGAGCCACAGAGCCACAGAGCCACATGGCCACAGAGCCACATGGCCACAGAGCCACAGAGCCACAGAGCCACATGGCCACAGAGCCACACGGCCACACAGCCACAGAGCCACAGAGGCCACACGGCCACAGAGCCACATGGCCACAGAGCCACAGGGCCACAGAGCCACATGGCCCACAGAGCCACATGGGCCACAGAGCCACAGAGCCACAGGGCCACACGGCCACACGGCCACAGAGCCACAGAGCCACAGAGCCACAAGGCCACAGAGCCACATGGCCACAGAGCCACAGAGCCACATGGCCACAGAGCCACATGGCCACAGAAGCCACAGAGCCACAGAGCCCACATGGCCACAGAGCCACATGGCCACAGAGCCACATGGCCACAGAGCCACATGGCCACAGAGCCACATGGCCACAGAGCCACATGGCCAGCAGATCCATACAGCCATCATCTATATATATATATATATATATATATATCTTTATTGGCATGGGGAACATATGTTAACATTGATCTTTATTGACATGGAAACATATGCTAACATTGATCTGTATTGGCATATATGTTAACATTGATCTGTATTGGCATGGAAACGTATGTTAACATTGATCTGTATTGGCATATATGTTAACATTGATCTGTATTGGCATGGAACGTATGTTAACATTGATCTGTATTGGCATATATGTTAACATTGATCTGTATTGGCATGGAAACGTATGTTAACATTGATCTTTATTGACATGGGAAACATATATTAACATTGATCTGTATTGAAGTGGGGAAACATGTGTTAACATTGATCTGTATTGGCATATATGTTAGCATTGATCTGTATTGGCATGGAAACGTATGTTAACATTGATCTGTAATTGGCATGGAAACATATGTTAACATTGATCTGTATTGACATGGAAACATATGTTAACATTGATCTGTATTGGCATATATGTTAACATTGATCTGTATTGGCATGGAAACACATGTTAACATTGATCTGTATTGGTATATATGTTAACATTGATCTGTATTGGCATGGGAAACATATGTTAACATTGATCTGTATTGGCATGGGGAACATATGTTAACATTGATCTGTATTGACATGGGAAACATATGTTAACATTGATCTGTATTGGCATGGGAAACATATGTTAACATTGATCTGTATTGACATGGGAAACATATGTTAACATTGATCTGTATTGACATGGGAAATATATGTTAACATTGATCTGTATTGACATGGGAAACATATGTTAACATTGATCTGTATTGGCATGGGGAACATATGTTAACATTAGATCTGTATTGACATGGGGAACATGTGTTAACATTGATCTGTATTGAAGTGAGGAAACATGTGTTAACACTTGATCCTGTATTGGCATGGGAAACACGTGTTAACATTGATCTGTATTGATATGGGGAACATATGTTAACATTGATCTGTATTGGCATGGAAACGTATGTTAACATTGTCTGTATTGGCACGGGGAACATATGTAAACATTGATCTGTATTGGCATGGAAACATATGTTAACATTGGTCTTTATTGGCATGGGGACATATGTTAACATTGGCTTTATTGGCATGGGGAACATATGTAAACATTGCCAAAGCAAGTGAAATAGATTATAAACAAAAGTGAAATAAACAATAAAAATAAACAGTAAACATTTAACATACAGAAGTTCCAAAAGAATAAAGACATTTAAATTGTCATATTATGTCTATATACAGTGGTGTAACGATGAGCAAATTGTTAAAGTACAAAAGGTAAAATAAATAAACATAAATATGGGTTGTATTTACAATGGTGTTTGTTCTTCACTGGTTGACCTTTTCTCGTGGCAACAGGTCACACATCTTGCTGCTGTGATGACACACTGTGGTATTTCACCCAGTAGATATGGGAGTTTATTAAAATCGGATTTGTTTTCTGTTGCTGTCCTGGGGCCCTGTAGGGTCTGGTTGTGAACAGAGCCCCAGGACCAGCTTGCTTAGGGGACTCTTCTCCAGGTTCATCTCTCTGTAGGTGATGGCTTTGTTATGGAAGGTTTGGGAATCATTCCTTTTAGGTGGTTGTAGAATTTAACGTCTCTTTTCTGGATTTTGACGACTAGCGTATCGGCCTAATTCTTCTCTGCATTATTTGGTGTTTTACGTTGTAGACGGAGGATGTTTTTGCAGAATTCTGCATTCAGAGTCTCAATATATCTATCTGTTCTTCTCTTCTACGTCTTCACAGTGTTTGATATATTACACAGATATATTTTACAGTGGTCTGTGACTAGCTTGAGCCAAGTCATCTTCACTCTCTTCCTTCCTGTATCTCTCTACCTCCTCCACTCCCCCTCTGCCCTCTCCCCCCTCCTCTCCTCCTCTTCCTGCATCTCTCTACCCTCCCCTCCTCCTCCTCCTCCTCCTTCCTGCATCTCTCTACCCTCCTCCCCCTCCCCCCTCCTCTCCTCCTCCTTCCTGCATCTCTCTACCCTCCTCCCCCTCCCCCCCTCCTCTCCTCCTCCCCTTCCTGCATCTCTCTACCCTCCTCCCCCTCCCCCCTCCTCTCCTCCTCCTTCCTGCATCTCTCTACCCTCCTCCCCCTCCCTCCCTCCTCTCCTCCTCCTTCCTGCATCTCTCTACCCTCCTCCCCTCCCCCCTCCTCTCCTCCTCCTTCCTGGATCTCTCTACCCCCCCTCCCTCCTCCCTCCCCCTCCTCTCCTCCTCCTTCCTGCATCTCTCTACCCTCCTCCCCCTCCCCCCTCTTCTCCTCCTCCTTCCTGCATCTCTCTCACCTCCTCCCCTCCTCTCCTCCTCCTTCCTGCATCTCTCTCACTCCTCCCCCCTCCTCTCCTCCTCCTTCCTGCATCTCTCACCCTCCTCCCCCTCCCCCTCCTCTCCTCCTCCTCCCTGCATCTCTCTACCTCCTCCCCTCCTCTCCTCCTACCTCCTCCCCTCCTCTCCTCTCCCTCCTCCTCCTTCCTGCATCTCTCTACCTCCTCCTCCTTCCTGCATCTCTCTACCTCCTCCCCTCCTCTCCTCTCCTCCTCCTTCCTGCATCTCTCTACCTCCTCCCCTCCTCTCCTCCTCCTACCTCCTCCCTCCTCCCTAAGCTGCGTTCCATCTGAGAAAGCAATCAGAAATGTGGACAGGGCAATTTATGTTGTTTTTACAAAAGTTATTTTGTAACAAAATGTATAAACTTGTTGGTGCTTGGAGGTGACAGCCAAAATGAACGGCGGTTCGTTGGACTAATACCGCTTTTACTGGCTGTTACCGGATCTATGATCTGTGAAACAGGCTTGCACACACACACACACACTTCGCCTTACATCCATCCATGTGACAGAAAGCCTCTAGAAACACAGACATTGTCACAGAACATTATGTTGATTTGCAGCATATTTAAAAATGCCATAAAAGCTATGTTATATGTAACCATATGGTTCCAGAGAGAGAGAGAGAGAGAGAGAGAGAGAGAGAGAGAGAGAGAGAGAGAGAGAGAGAGAGAGAGAGAGAGAGAGAGAGAGAGAGAGAGAGAGAGAGAGAGAGAGAGAGAGAGAGAGAGATCATTAACAGTAATATGGAGAAAGTTCTGGAAGACAACAACAGCTTTGTCGTCAGATAGAGCGACACCTCGTTCTCTCCTCATCTGTTCTGTCGTTTCTCACCAGAGAGGCTTCTAGAACTGAAGAAGTGTCCTCTTTCTAAATAGAACGATATGGTTAATATTTCCATCAACTCTCCTCCTCTTGTTGGACAAAAACACTTTCGGTTGTGTGGTCTTCCCTGACTCATAACATGTTGTTGATGACAGCGCTATAGTTACAGTAGGTGTGTACATGAGGCACAGCGTGGCGCAGGAGCGACAGCGAAAGCGCGAGCGAGACTATATGCATATCTGTAAGAAAAATATTCAACTTTTTTTTTTTCAATTTCCGTGCAGCTTTTATAGGGATTTAGGATTTATAACCCTGTGTCCTCTGGTAACCCACAACAGTGACAAAGAGACTTGGGGACTTCTTTAACCTAACATAGGTCATCTCTACCAGTGACAGCAGCATGCCTGGGCCTCACTAGACTGTGTGGCTGGCTGGCTGGCTGGCTGGCTGGCTGGCTGGCTGGCTGGCTGGCTGGCTGACTGGCTGGCCTGACTGGCTGGCTGGTTGGCTCCCTGGCTGGTTGGCTGGTTGACTGGCCGACTGGCTGGCTGGTTGGCTGGTTGACTGGCCGACTGGCTGGCTGGTTGGCTGGTTGGCTGGCTGGCTGGTTGGCCGCCCGGCCGGTTGCGGCTGGTTGTCTGGCTCGACTGACTGGCTGGCTCACTGGTTGGCCGGTGGTTGGCCCGGTCGTCCAGCTGGCTCGGCCGGCCGACCGGCCGGCCGACCGGCCGGCTGGCTCGGCCGTGGCTTGGCTCACTGGCTTGGCTCGGCCGGTTGGCTGGCTGGCCCGACTCACTCGGCCGGCCTGGTCGTCCGGCTGGTTGTCTGGCTGGTTGTCTGGCTGGTTGTCTGGCTGGTCGTCCGGCTGGCTCGGCCGCCTGGCTGGACGTCCTTCGGCTCTATGCACGATCCTCGCAGG
>NW_027675578.1:50000-57500 GCF_965601325.2 Salmo salar | reverse complement strand
GCTCCCTGGGACTGCCGCGCAGAATAAATACCAGCCCACGCAGAATAAATAGCAGAATAAATACCAGCCCTCTCAGAATAAATACCAGCCCTCTCAGAATAAATACCAGCCCGCGCAGAATAAATACCAGCCCTCGCAGAATAAATACCAGCCCGCTCAGAATAAATACCAGCCCGCTCAGAATAAATACCAGCCCGCTCAGAATAAATACCAGCCCTCTCAGAATAAATACCAGCCCGCTCAGAATAAATACCAGCCCGCTCAGAATAAATACCAGCCCGCTCAGAATAAATACCAACCCGCTCAGAATAAATACCAGCCGTGCAGAATAAGTACCAGCCAGCTCAGAATAAATACCAGAATAAATATCAGCCGCGCAGAATAAATACCAGCCCGCTCAGAATAAATACCAGAGTAAATACCAGCCCGCTCAGAATAAATACCAGCCCGCTCAGAATAAATACCAGAATAAATACCAGCCCGCTCAGAATAAATACCAGAATAAATACCAGCCCGCGCAGAATAAATACCAGCCCTCTCAGAATAAATACCAGCCCGCTCAGAATAAATACCAGCCGTGCAGAATAAATACCAGCCCGCTCAAAATAAATACCAGAATAAATACCAGCCCGCTCAGAATAAATACCAGCCCGCTCAGAATAAATACCAGCCCGTTCAGAATAAATACCAGCCCGCTCAGAATAAATACCAGAATAAATACCAGCCCGCTCAGAATAAATACCAGAATAAATACCAGCCCGCTTAGAATAAATACCAGAATAAATACCAGCCCACGCAGAATAAATACCAGAATAAATACCAGCCTGCTCAGAATAAATACCAGAATAAATAGCAGCCCGCTCAGAATAAATACCAGCCCGCTCAGAATAAATACCAGAATAAATACCAGCCCGCTCAGAATAAATACCAGAATAAATACCAGCCCACTCAGAATAAATACCAGCCCTCTCAGAATAAATACCAGAATAAATACCAGCCTGCTCAGAATAAATACCAGCCCGCGCAGAATAAATACCAGCCCACTCAAAATAAATACCAGAGTAAATACCAGCCCGCTCAGAATAAATACCAGAATAAATACCAGCCCGCTCAGAATAAATACCAGCCCGCTTAGAATAAATACCAGAGTAAATACCAGCCCGTTCAGAATAAATACCAGCCCTCTCAGAATAAATACCAGAATAAATACCAGCCCTCTCAGAAAAAATACCAGCCCGTTCAGAATAAATACCAGCCCGCTCAGAATAAATACCAGCCCGCTCAGAATAAATACCAGCCCGTTCAGAAAAAATACCAGCCCGCTCAGAATAAATACCAGCCCGCTCAGAATAAATACCAGCCCACGCAGAATAAATTCCAGCCCGCTCAGAATAAATACCAGCCCACGCAGAATAAATACCAGCCCGCTCAGAATAAATACCAGCCCGCTCAGAATAAATACCAGCCCACTCAGAATAAATACCAGCCCGCTCAGAACAAATACCAGAATAAATACCAGCCCGCTCAGAATAAATACCAGCCCGCTCAGAATAAATACCAGCCCGCGCAGAATAAATACCAGCCCGCTCAGAATAAATACCAGCCCACTCAGAATAAATACCAGCCCGCTCAGAATAAATACCAGCCCACGCAGAATAAATACCAGCCCGCTCAGAATAAATACCAGAATAAATACCAGCCCTCTCAGAATAAATACCAGCCCACTCAGAATAAATACCAGCCCGCTCAGAATAAATACCAGAATAAATACCAGCCCTCTCAGAATAAATTCCAGCCCGCTCAGAGACGCACAACATTTTATAGAGTTTTCCCCGTTAGTTAACACTGTCAACGTTTCCCTCTTCTGTGGGAATTGTCATCGAATCAACATAATATTAGCCCCTTTCAATGCAACATACCGAAACTAAACGATCTGTGCAAGACTTAGTGTGCAAAACAATGCAAGAGGTTTTGTTTTAGGCAGAGCGGCATCGGCGAAGGATTCTATTGCATTGACAGGCACGAGTGGTCACGGGCAGATGCGCTTGTTTTGGGATCAAAGCGAGAGCCGCATTTAGCCAATTGTGCACATGTGTTCGTATCCTTTGCTATTTAGTGACTTATTATACCAGTTAAAGTTAATTTCAGGTCATCAATGGAGTAGTGATCGCCTCCTACAAGAGCACAAAGCGTAGCTATATTTCTAGCCATCTTGAATATGTTATTCAAACCCCTTCACTTATTCAACATTTCTGTTGTGTTACAGCATGAATTCAACGTGGATTAAATAAAACAATTTCTCACCCATCTACACACATACCCCATAGTGAAAACATGCTTTTTAGAAATGTTTACAAATGTATTGAAAATTAAATATCTCACACCTCATTAACTTAAGTATTCCCAGTTGGCGCCAATTGGCGCAGCCGTCTAAGGCACTGTATCTCAGTGCTTGAGGCGTCACTACAGATCCGGTTCGATCTCAGGCTGTGTCACAGCCGGCTGTGACCGGGTGTTCCATAGGGCGGTGCACAATTGCACAACTATCTCCTACTATCTCCCACCTATCTCCCATTATCTCCCCTCCTACTCTCTCCCCCTCCCACTCTCTCCCCCTCCCACTATCTCCCCCTCCTACTATCTCCCCCTCCCACTATCTCCCCCTCTCACCCTCCTACTATCTCCCACCTATCTCCCATTATCTCCCCTCCTACTATCTCCCCCTCGTACTATATCCCACTATCTCCCCTTCCCACTATCTCCCCCTCCTACTATCTCCCCCTCCCACTATCTCCCCCTCTCACCCTCCTACTATCTCCCACCTATCTCCCATTATCTCCCCTCCTACTATCTCCCCCTCGTACTATATCCCACTATCTCCCCTTCCCACTATCTCCCCTCTTACTATCTCCCCCTCCCACTCTCTCCCCCTCCTACTATCTCCCCCTCTCACCCTCCTACTATCTCCCACCTATCTCCCATTATCTCCCCTCCTACTATCTCCCCCTCGTACTATATCCCACTATCTCCCCTTCCCACTATCTCCCCCTCTTACTATCTCCCCCTCTTACTATCTCCCCCTCTTACTATCTCCCCCTCCCACTCTCTCCCCCTCCCACTCTCTCCCCCTCCCACTCTCTCCCCCTCCCACTCTCTCCCCCTCCCACTATCTCCCCCTCCCACTATCTCCCCTCCCACTCTCTCCCCCTCCCACTCTCTCCCCCTCCCACTCTCTCCCCCTCCCACTCTCTCCCCCTCCCACTATCTCCCCTCCCACTCTCTCCCCTTCCCACTATCTCCCCCTCTTACTATCTCCCCCTCTTACTATCTCCCCCTCTTACTATCTCCCCCTCCCACTCTCTCCCCCTCCCACTCTCTCCCCCTCCCACTCTTTCCCCCTCTTACTATCTCCCCCTCCCACTCTCTCCCCCTCCCACTCTCTCCCCCTCCCACTCTCTCCCCCTCCCACTCTTTCCCCCTCTTACTATCTCCCCCTCCCACTCTCTCCCCCTCCTACTATCTCCCCCTCCCACTATCTCCCCCTCCCACTACCTGGTTCGATGCCGGGCTGTATCACAACCAGCCGTGATCGGTAGTCTTATAGGGCGGTATCCGGGTTAGGGGAGGGTTTAGCCTGGGTTTGGCCGTCATTGTAAAATAATATTTAATTTTTTAACTGACTTGCCAAGTTTAAACAAAGGTAAAATAAAAAAATATATAAATGTTATATATATATATATCTAAAAGCCTAGAGGAATGGCCCTGTTGTAGTGTGAATACCATTTGAATCTTAGTTTGATCACAGGGAAGCCGAATCTAAAAGACAGTCTATTGGCGATTTTGTAACCCAGCCTTCTGACAGAGAGACACAGACCAGGCGTACAGTGTAACGCGGGTAATTCCATCCAGCCCGTCGTCCCGTCGTCACCCCCTGTCTGTCCCCCCGGTCTGTTTTCTGTCCACGCCTGTCTCCACTCCACCGCTCAGCGCCATATCATCAGAGATGTTGTGGCGCTAAAAGAGCTAGCTAGCTGTAATTAGATTTGTCTATTTATAGTGCCACAGTGATTAGCGGGGGTGTAATTCCCTTTGTCCCCCCCCCCCCCACACACACACACACACACACACATCACATGAAAGGAGATGGGCTGTTTAGCTCAGATGCTGTCAGCCCCAACATCTCACACACACACACCATCATCATTCTATTAGACTGCTATCTGCTGCATTTTTTTTCGACACTGAGAAGGACAGATGTGCTTTTAGTGACAGAAAGCTCTCTCCGTCTCTCTCTCTCTCTCTCTCTCTCGTCTCTCCGGCTTGACACAAATGGCACCAACACGATGCTGGTGTCTATATATTAGATATTAGTGTCCCTGGGCCTGGCTGGCTGCACTCTGAGGGAAATGAGACAGTGGCCAACCCCTCTGTCTCTGTCTGTCTCTCTCTCTCTCTCTCTCTCTCTCTCTCTCTCTCTCTCTCTCTCTCTCTCTCTCTCTCTCTCTCTCTCTCTCTGTCTCTCTCTGTCTCTCTCTCTTTCCGTCTTTCTCTGTCTCTCTCTCTGTCTCTCTCTCCTCTCTCTCTCTCTCTCTCTCTCTCTCTCTCTCTCTCTCTCTCTCTCTCTCTCTCTCTGTCTCTCTCTCTTTCCGTCTTTCTCTGTCTCTCTCTCTGTCTCTCTCTCCTCTCTCTCTCTCTCTGTCTCTCTTTCCTCTCTCTCTCTCTGTCTCTCTCTCAATTTCAATTTAATTCAATTTAAGGGCGTTATTGGCAAGGGAAACATATGTTATCATTACCAAAGCAAGTGAAGTAGATAAATAAACAATAAAAATAAACAGTAAACATTTAACATACAGAAGTTCCAAAAGAATTAAGGCATTACAAATGTCATATTGTGTCTATATACAGTGTTGTAACGATGTACAAATAGTTCAAGTACAAAAGGGAAAATAAATGAACATAAATATGGGTTGTATTTACAATGGTGTTTGTTCTTCACTGGTTGACCTTTTCTTGTGGCAACAGGTCACACATCTTGCTGCTGTGATGAAACACTGTGGTATTTCACCCAGTCGATATGGGAGTTTATCACAATTGGATTTGTTTTCGAATTCTTTGTGGATCTGTGTAATCTGAGGGAAATATGTGTCTCTAATATGGTCATACATTTGGCAGGAAGTTAGGAAGTGCAGCTCAGTTTCCACCTCATTTTTGTGGGCAGTGTTGCACCGAGCCTGTCTTCTCTTGAGAGCCCGGTCTGCCTACGGCGGCCTTTCTCAATAGCAAGGCTATGCTCACTGAGTCTGTACATAGTCAAAGCTTTCCTTAAGTTTGGGTCAGTCACATTGGTCAGGTGTTTTGCTACTGTGTCCTCTCTGTTTAGGGCCGCTAACAAAAACTGCCCCCCTTCTTCGTGGCCAACGTGTGTAAAACATGTAAATGTGTTAACCCTCGCAAGGCTTCCGGCCCAGACGGCCACCTCGGAGCATGTGCAGACCAGCTGGCTGGTGTGTTAACGGAGATATTCAATCTCTCCCAGTGTGTTGTCCTCACCTGCTTCAAGATGGCCACCATTGTTCCTGTACCCAAGAAGGCAAAGATAACTGAGCTAAATGACTATATCGCCCTGTAGCACTCACTTCTGTCATCATGAAGTGCTTTGAGAGACTAGTCAAGGATCATATCACATTAGTGTATTACCATGTATATATTACCATGTATATATTACCATTAGTATAATACCATTAGTATAATACCATTAGTATATTACCATTAGTACATTAGTATATTACCATGTATATATTACCATTAGTATATTACCATGTATATATTACCATTAGTATATTACCATTAGTATATTACCATTAGTATAATACCATGTATATATTACCATTAGTATATTACCATTAGTATATTACCATTAGTATATTACCATGTATATATTACCATTAGTATATTACCATTAGTATATTACCATTAGTATATTACCATTAGTATATTACCATGTATATATTACCATTAGTATATAACCATTAGTATATTATATTACTATCGCCCCGTGCCAGTGCTTTGAGAGACTAGTCAAGGATCATATCACCTCCACCTTACCTGAGATCCTAGACCCACTTACCGGCCCAACAGGTCCACAGACGATGCCATCGCCCTGCACACTGCCCTATCCCATCTGGACAAGAGGAATACCTCTGTAAGAATGTTCACTGAATACAGCTCAGAATTCAACACCATAGTACCCTCCAAGCTCATCATTAAGCTGGAGGCCCTGGGTCTCAACGCCGCCCTGTGCAATTGGGTCCTGGACTTCCTGACGGGCCGCCCCCAGGTGGTGAGGGTAGGAAACAACTTCTCCACCCCGCTGATCCTCAACACTGGGGCCCCACAAGGGTGCGTTCTCAGCCCCCTCCTGTACTCCCTGTTCACCCACGACTGTGTGGCCATGCACGCCTCCAACTCAATCATCAAGTTTGCAGACGACACAACAGTGGTAGTCTTGATTACCAACAACGACAAGTCGGCCTACAGGGAGGAGGTGAGGGCCCTCGGAGAGTGGTGTCAGGAAAACAACCTCTCACTCAATGTCAACAAAACAAAGGAGATGATCGTGGACTTCAGGAAACAACAGAGGGACCAGCCCCCCTATCCACATCGACGGGACAGTAGTGGAGAAGGTGGAAAGCTTTAAGTTCCTCGGCGTACATGTCACTGACAATCTGAAATGGTCCACCCACACAGACAGCGTGGTGAAGAAGGCGCATCAGCGCCTCTTCAACCTCAGGAGGCTGAAGAAATTCGGCTTGTCACCAAAAACACTCACAAACTTTTACAGATGCACAATCGAGAGCATCCTGTCGGGCTGTATCACCGCCTGGTACGGCAGCTGCTCCACCCTCAACCGCAGGGCTCTCCAGAGGGTAGTGAGGTCTGCACAACGCATCACCGGGGGCAAACTACCTGCCCTCCAGGACACCTACACCACCCGATGTCACAGGAAGGCCAAAAAGATCATCAAGGACAACAACCACCCGAGCCGCTGCCTGTTCACCCCGCTATCATCCAGAAGGCGAGGTCAGTACAGGTGCATCAAAGCTGGGACAGAGAAACTGAAAAACAGCTTCTATCTCCAGGCCATCAGACTGTTAAACAGCCATCACTAGCACAGAGAGGCTGCTGCCTACATACAGACCCAATCATTGGCCACTTTAATAAATGGATCACTAGTCACTTTATACAATCCACTATAAATAATGCCACTTTAATAATGTTTACTTATCTGCTAACCATGTGTATGTGAAAAATACAAATTAATTAGCTTTTGAATAGCATTCTAGTTTTTTGTTAATTCTTTCCAATGTGTCAAGTAATTATCTTTTTGTTTTGTCATGATTTGGTTGGTGTCTAATTGGGTTGCTGTCCTGGGGCTCTGTAGGGTCTGTTTGTGTTGGTGAACAGAGACCCAGGACCAGCTTGCTTAGCGGGTATCGGCCT